>NC_132899.1:3149824-3167324 GCF_030463535.1 Salminus brasiliensis | reverse complement strand
AAATCAATAAATTTGATGCACCTTTATCTTTTGGATTTCCTACAGCTCTGCTGTGAGCTATTTCTACCCTGGATTCCTCGATTTGCATAATGTTCTTCCTTGCACTGGTATAAATTGGGCCCAATTAACTGCATGAGTAAATTCAACAAGTGGTGATTTTGCTGAGCATGCTTCAGCTTATGTTTAGCTTTAAACAGCATCCAGAGCACGGCTCTGCAGCGGGAGCTCACATTAGTGTGTCCAGCATGACGGCGGTGTCTGAGAGAGCTGTGCATGAGAAAAGGCCTCGTAAAGCTCAGCTGTTTATGTAAGAGTCTAATAATGTCCCCAGGAAACATCTCTCCAGCGGACTCCAGAGAGATCTCCGGGGATTACTCAGACTCCTCAGTCTAGAAGACACTGCAGGACCTTCCTGTACATTGGCCCCAATTAGCCGGTCCCCCTCAGGGTCTTCACTGGCCGAGTCTGGGTTTGATTGACTGCACGGTCTGGCTGGTGTGTGTGGAGAGAAACACAGGGCTTTGTAGTAGGCGTGTAAAGCTCGTAAGCTTTTCTGTTTGATATGTCACTTCACTGCTGTCGCGCCAAAACCTCTCAGCCTCTGTAAACACAGTCCTGGACGCCAGCTGTGGGATACGGGACGTGGGAATTGCACAGAACCTCGGTTTGATTACTGATAGGGATGGATTTGTATTCCCAGCTAATTCTGACTCTGGTGTGAGGCCATGATGAAGAAGATGATGATGAAGATGATAATGATAATAAGATCATGTCCTGGCTGCAGCATCGCATTAATGTGGCAGGGCAACCTGATTACTTTCTGCAGTAATTGAATTTCACATCAACACAGAATGATCTGATGTGTGTTTGATGTAATCAATTATGGGAAGCATTTGGTGATTAAACCAGCTGATCCAAATATAAAAAGAATGACCTTTGATGGAGAATGTTGGTGTTTGGTGGGACATTTTGGTGTTTGGAGGAGAATGGTGGTGTTTGGTGGGACATTTTGGTGTTTGCAGGAGAATGTTGGTGTTTGGTGGGACATTTTGGTGTTTGGAGGAGAATGCTGGTGTTTGGTATTTCGTGAACAATGCTGCTGTTTGGTCGGAAATGTTGGTGTTTGGAGGAGAATGTTGGTGTTTGGAGGAGAATGGTGGTGTTTGGTGGGAAATGCTGGTGTTTGGTATTTCGTGAACAATGCTGCTGTTTGGTCGGAAATGTTGGTGTTTGGAGGAGAATGTTGGTGTTTGGAGGAGAATGGTGGTGTTTGGTGGGAAATTGTGTGTTTGGAGCAAAATTATGGTATTTAATGAACAATGATGCCATTTGGTCGAATATGTATTTATATAGCACCTTTCACAACAAATGTTGTCACAAAGCACCTCACAGAGATCCGGGTCCACGCCTCTTATGAGCAAGCACCACAATGGAGGTGGTAGCGACAGTGGCAAGGAAAACCTCCCTCATACTAAGAGGAAGAAACCTTGGGAGAAACCAAGACTCAGTCCAAGGAACCCATCTGCCTTAGGTCGACCCGCACAGCACAATGGTGCAGTGTGGTTGGTGTGTTGCAACAGATAATACCACTACCTGGCACTGAGCTACCACACCCTGTGGGACACTGGGGTTCGATTCCTGGCCTGGGTGACTATGCTGCACTACACCAATAAGAGTCCTTGGGCAAGACTCCTAACACTACATTGGCCCACCTGTGTAATACGAGTAACCCTGTAAGTCGCTCTGGATAAATGTAAATGTAAATGTGGTGACGTTTGGTGGGAAATGTTGGTGTTTGAAGGACAATGGTGGTGTTTGGTGGGAAATGATGGTATTTTGTAAACAATTATGCCATTTTGTCAAAAAGGTTTTGTTTGGAAGAAGCAAATTGCAACAATAGACACAGAGAACAGAGCCCACAAGAGCGAAGACAGTGGAGAACAGAATAAGAGATGTGGTTAACTTCCAGAACGTCAACACTCAATAATCACACACTGCATAAAATCAGCCATAACATTAAAACCACCCGGCTAATATAGTGCAGGTCCCATCGCGAGCTTTGTCCCATTGAGGCATGGACTCCACAAGACCTCTGAATGTGTTGATGGTGTTTGGTGGGAAATGATGGTATTTTGTAAACAATTATGTCATTTTGGTGTTTGGTGGGACATTTTGGTGTTTGGAGGAGAATGGTGGTGTTTGGTGGGACATTTTGGTGTTTGCAGGAGAATGTTGGTGTTTGGTGGGACATTTTGGTGTTTGGAGGAGAATGGTGGTGTTTGGTGGGACATTTTGGTGTTTGGAGGAGAATGGTGGTGTTTGGTGGGACATTTTGGTTTTTGGAGGAGAATGGTGGTGTTTGGTGGGAAATGGTGTGTTTGGAGCAAAATGTTGGTATTTCGTGAACAATGATGCCATTTGGTCGAAAAATGTGCTGTATGGGAAGCATTTGGTGATTAAAACTAGCTGATCCAAGTCTAAAAATAATGACCTTTAATAAAGAATGTTGAGTTTAGTGGGAAATGTTGTTGTTTGGAAGAGAATGGTGGTGTTTGGTGGGAAATGGTGGTGTTTGGAGGTGAATGTTAGTGTTTGAAGCAGAATGGTGGTGTTTGTTGAACAATTATGGTGTTTGATGAAAACTGTTGGTGTTTGTGGGGAAAGTATGGTATTTCATGAAGACTGATGCTGTTTGGTTGTAAATGTTGGTGTTTGGTGAAAAGTGATGGTGTTTGGTGATGATTGGTTGTGTTTGGATGAAAATGGTTTTGGGTAGAGAACAGTGGTAAGTGAAGAGTAATGTTTTTTGATAGAGAATGATGCTATTTGTTGAGACATGGCCATGTCTAGTGGAGAATGGTGGTATTTGGAGGAGAATGATGGTGTTTGGTGGAAAATGGTGTTTGGAGGAGAATGCTGGTGTTTGTTTGAAAGTGTTTTAGGTAGAGAATAGTGATGTTAGGTGGAGAAGGATGATGTCTAAGGGGAAATATTTGGAAGAGAATATATATTTTATGGAAAATTGTGGTGTTTGGTGAAGAATGTTGGTATTCGACATGATGTACTTTGTAAGTAAGTGTGGTGTTCGCTAGTTGTTATCTTAGCAATTTTTTTTTCATTTCTCTGGCTGTTAATGATCATTTAAAGCAGCCATGCCAAACTGAGTTCCTTCCAGAACTCTGCAGAGAGAAGCACTTTCCCTCGACAAACTCTCTGAATGCAGTTCACGGAAGCTTCGCTAATTAGCTGATGAGTTAAATCAGGTGTGTTTAATGAGGCGTAATGCTGAACTCCCACCAGGACGGGAGTGTGTTTCCTAGCTGTACGATGCCGTGGGGACTGATAATTCTACACATTTGTCAGAAGCTGCTGGTTGGAGGCGGAGTCTCCTCTTTAGATGCAGGAGTTTTCCGGATTAAATTCACCTGGTGTGTGTATCAGGGATTAGGGATTAGCCAGGATATAAAAGCTGCTTTTTCACACAGATCAGACTGCGGGGGAACACATTAGCCAGCTTTAGTGCTGATTCTCTGGCTCCTTTATCAGCGGAAAGGAAAGGAAAGGAAAGGAAAGGAAAGGGTTTTTACGGTTTGTTGAACCTGAAGTAAATTGCAGCAATAGAAACAGAGAACAGAGCCCACAAGAGTGAAGACAGTGGAGAACAGAATAAGAGATGTGGTTAACTTCCAGAACGCCAATACTCAATAATCACACACTGCATAAAATCAGCCATAACATTAAAACCACCCGGCTAATATAGTGCAGGTCCCCTCACGAGCTTTGTCTCATTGAGGCATGGACTCCACGAGACCTCTGAATGTGGTACCAAGCCCAAGACTGTTAGCAGCCATAAATCCTTTAAGAGGTCCAAAAATGAGCCATAGGTGCACAAGACCCTGTCGCCGGTTCACTGGTTGTCCTTCCTTGGAGCACTTTTGGTAGGTACTGACCACTGCATACTGTGGGGAGCACCCCAGAAGACCTGCCTGAACATCTCCAAAGCATTTTAGTTCTTGTCAAAGTGTCTCAGATTCTTATGCTTGCCGATTTTTCCTGCTTCAACACCTCCATCACCTTCAAGAATTGATGGTTCCTCACTTGCTGCCTAATATATCCACCCTCTGACAGGAGCCACTGGAAGCAGATGACCAGCTTTATTCACTTCAGCTGTCCGCGAAAGCTTGACATGTCAGGGGAAATGTGCTTCTTCTGGCATCCCTTCAAACATCGCTCTGGCACCTTTATGTCTAGAGTGGGCAGCAGGGGTGTAAACGGTACCTGTACTCGAACCGAGCCTTCACGGTGCGGTTTATTCAGTCACACAGAGAATACACAGTACACGTAGCTTATAGATCCTAGAACCCAGTGAGGAACCGAGCATTAGTTCTACCTGCGAACTGGATCACTGCACTCCCAAAGCCCTTTTGTTAGCACTGTGTTAGCAGATAAACATCCACCTATTGGCACCATGCTGCCTAATGCTGGGTGTGGGCTAGAGGGGTAAAGGGGAGCTGTGGAGCAGTGGAAGAACGGTGTTCTCTGGAATGATGATGGTGATGCTCCATCCAGTACTTTTGGGATGAGTTGGAGATGACGGTGAGGTGAGGTGGTGATCATCATCATCATCCAACTTCCTGACCTCACTTATGCTTGTGCTTATGTAGGTGAATGCAATCAAATCCTCACAGCAATGCTCCTCAAAAATGTTGTAGAAGGCCTTCTTCCCTGGGCAGTAGAGACAGTTACTCCAACAAGAGCAGGATCAACTCTGTTAATGAGCTTGATGTCAGAAGAAACAATGAATGAGCAGGTGTCCGAATACTTTTGTCCTTTTAGTGTAGATGGATGTATTAACAAGGTAAATGTGTGTTTCAGGGGCGTAACATTATTATTCTTCCTGCTGAGGGAAGACACTGTGCATTACTTACTGCCACAGCCAGACGAAAGATGCACACACACACACACACACACACACACTCATTACCCTTTCAAACATGCCACTGTGAATAATCAGGCAATGCAGTGATGGCAAGGGTGCTTTATACACACCAACTCTCTCTCTCTCTCTCTCTCTCTCTCTCTCTCTCTCAGCCCGGCTGGCCTGTCTGGTGTCTTTCATTACTCCTGGCTCGTGCTCCAGCCGCTCTCTTCCTGACGGGGTGTATTAGTGTAAAAGGAAGAGGAAAGGGGGAATGATGTGGGCAGGGTTTGGGCTGCTGTTAGTCCCTGTCTGAATGGACGGACACATCGGAAAATAGGATTTCGGTGGTGGAGAAGCTGAGTGTGAGATTTCCCTTCTAACGCCTTCAGCACGATGACTCATGTAGACACACTCCACAGCCCCCTCGTCTCACACTGCGCAACAGTCACACAGGCTATATATAAACTGATATACACTGATATGTACTGAGGAGGCGGAGCTACAGTCTATCATTGGGGTGAATAATAATTAATAATGCTCTAAATGTAGGTATTGTGATATACACTGAGGAGGCGGAGCTTAAGTCTCTCATTAGGGTGAATAATAATTAATAATGCTCTAAATGTAGGTATTGTGATATACACTGAGGAGGCGGAGCTTAAGTCTCTCATTAGGGTGAATAATAATTAATAACACTCTAAATGTAGGTATTGTGATATACACTGAGGAGGCGGAGCTTAAGTCTCTCATTAGGGTGAATAATAATTAATAACGCTCTAAATGTAGGTATTGTTATATACACTGAGGAGGCGGAGCTACAGTCTTTCTTTAGGGTGAATAATAATTAATAACGCTCTAAATGTAGGTATTGTGATATACACTGAGGAGGCGGAGCTACAGTCTCTCATTAGGGTGAATATTAATAATGCTCTAAATGTAGGTATTGTTATATACACTGAGGAGGTGGAGCTACAGTCTCTCATTAGGGTGAATAATAATAATAACACTCTAAATGTAGGTATTGTGATATACACTGAGGAGGCGGGGCTACAGTCTTTTATTAGGGTAATTAATAATTAATAACGCTCTAAATGTAGGTATTGTGATATACACTGAGGAGGCGGAGCTACAGTCTCTCATTAGGGTGAATATTAATAATGCTCTAAATGTAGGTATTGTTATATACACTGAGGAGGTGGAGCTACAGTCTCTCATTAGGGTGAATATTAATGACGCTCTAAATGTAGGTATTGTGATATACACTGAGGAGGCGGAGCTACAGTCTCTCATTAGGGTGAATATTAATAACGCTCTAAATGTAGGTATTGTGATATACACTGAGGAGGCGGAGCTACAGTCTCTCATTAGGGTGAATAATAATTAATAACGCTCTAAATGTAGGTATTGTGATATACACTGAGGAGGCGGAGCTACAGTCTCTCATTAGGGTGAATATTAATAATGCTCTAAATGTAGGCATTGTGATATACACTGAGGAGGCGGAGCTACAGCCTCTCATTAGGGTGAATAATAATTAATAACGCTCTAAATGTAGGTATTGTGATATACACTGAGGAGGCGGAGCTACAGTCTCTCATTAGGGTGAATATTAATAATGCTCTAAATGTAGGCATTGTGATATACACTGAGGAGGAGGAGCTACAGCCTCTCATTAGGGTGAATAATAATTAATAACGCTCTAAATGTAGGTATTGTGATATACACTGAGGAGGCGGAGCTCTTGTTAAACTGGCTCCACCTCTGAAGAGAAGCTATGGAAGTGATGAGTTTGGTCTGGAGTCTGAACATTAAAGAACACAGAAATGTGGAGAACTGGGTTCTGCAGGACTGGGATCAGGATCCACTGGGTCAGAGCTGGTTCTGAAGGGTGGAGTCTGAGAGTAAGAGCTGGAGGTACAATCAAACTCAGTATTTGCGTCACACACACCTCCTGTTTCTTTCTTTCTGGCCGTGTGGATCTACACACATGCATGTTATCAGCCCATCAGTGGAGAGCCTCAGCGTCCTGAACAAGTGCCGGGTTTGTTTCCTGTGCAGATGCTGGGTTTTAATCCACAGTCTGTAGAGTGTGATCTGATCCAGAGGAACATGAAGACAAACACAGATAAGCTTCTCTCTGAGGAGTCTCTCCCTGACCAAGCCTGCCAATCAGAACCCACAGAAACAATAACACCCCACAATACCAACGTTTCAGGGTTTGTGAGCGACCGGATATTCAGCCGTCTCTTACTTTCCTCTGAGTTTGCAATATTTGGTCAAAATAGAAGATAACAGTAAAACCGTGGAGGGGTGAAGTGAATAACAGTGATGATCTGGTTCCAGTGGCTCCTGATGTTCTAGACGACTGGGTCAGAACATCTCCAAAACATCAGAAGGTCTTGTGGGGGGTTCCCGGTATGCAGTGGTCAGTACCTACCAAAAGTGCTCTGAGAAACACAAAGGTGAACCAGCAACAGCGTGATGGGCGACCAAGGCTCATGGAGGTCTCACCTCACAACTTACCGGACCTAAAGGATCTACTGCTAACGTTAGTCTTGGTGTCAGATACCACAGGACCCCTTAAGAGGTGTTGTAGAGTCTGTATTTGAACGGCACAATCAAACGGGTTCTACATGCTACTGAAAATTGGTTCTTTGACTTGTGATGATTGTGGACCCTTTTTTGGTCCTGTCCTTGGCATATCTATACACTATACTTCCAGCATTAAGCTATGGAGCAGTGGAGCTGTGTTCTCTGGAAAGATGGTGGTGGTGGTGATAATCCAATACCCAGACCTAACGTGCATGTCGCTTAACTCTATCAAATCCTCACAACAAAGTAGAAAGCCTTCGTTAGACAGTAGAGACAGATACTCCAACAAAAGAACACAAGGAATGAACAGGTGTCCCAATACTTTTGTCTTATATATATATACTTGGCTAATCTGCATCTTTACCTGTATGGCAGTCGTTTAATTCCAGACATTTCATCAAACAGAGCTGAGTTATCTGAATCTGCAGACTATGAACGGCATAAAGTCCCAACAGCAATGTGAAAGACTAGTGGAGAGCCGGCCGAGACATGAGAGCTGTGATTGGCCGTCGAGGTTATTTCACCATAGTGATTTCTGAATTCTCTCAAAGTTCAGATATTAGCACTGTGTTTAAATCTGAATAATAACTTCTTTACTTTATAATTATATCATCATTTATTTACATTATTTGAGCAGCTGTTTTTGAGCAGCTGTCATTTCTGCAAATAAATAAATAAATAAATAAATGCTCTAAATAGCAAATCTTTTTAATTGGGATTTAGGGGAAATGTTGTCCATAGTTTATGAAATATAATGCAAATGTTAATTTCTGTAAACACACTTCCTATAAATAATAAAACCAGAGAAACTGATCATGTAGGGTGGGTTGAGTTGAGTTGAGTTAAGTTGATTGGCCGAGTCGCATCACATGTGATATGTACAACTCAATGTGATTGGTCTGAGAGTTTCCTGGGCTCTCTAAACCAGGACCATATAGGCTATGCTTGAAAAGTTATGCTGGTTGGAATAAACACTCCCTTAAAATTAGCTTAGAAAAGTTAGCTTTTGTGTCTTTAGACTGGTCGATGTAAATGAGCTCTGTTCTGATTGGCTGCCCTGTATTGCATCTTTTAAAAAAAAAAAATCCAAACATCCTACTTTGAAAGCCCCTTAAAAAAAATAAACTACTTTGACCAATAGATCAACTTTTGAAGAGCGACTCTTCAAAAGGTCAATGTTGTTCAGGTTTCTGAAAGTAAGGTCGTGAGGGAGGCTGAAATCTCGGTGCCAAACTTCAATGGGCTTTATCCTGGAGGGCTTTGTGGACGCAAGGCTGTTCGGAGCCCCGTATCGAAGGTCAAAATACGTGATTCAACACTTTCAATGCTATTCATTCATTTAATGGGCTTAATTTAATGTGGCCTCTGAGGAAACCCGAAGTTCAGCCTACAGTAGGTTTGTGTTCAGAGAGACGGCAAGGTCGTCTTCTCTGGAGGTTGAGAGAAAGGACGGATGTAGGCACTGAAAGAAACTTCAGCCAGTTATTTAACACACTCTCATTCTCTCTCTCTCTCTCTCTCTCTCTCTCTCAGTGGGAGCTTATCAGGACAACAGGCTCCAAAAACAGCAGCGACAGCCACTCCTAATGAAATAAAGACTCCCTGAAGCAGAAGTAAACACATTTCAGAGGAAAAAAAGCTCAGTGTGTAAATGAGGGCCATTAGTGGGGGCGACAGAGCGAGAGCAGGTTAGAGCCCCGCTATCATTAGACTCCTCTGTCATTAAAGCAGAACCCGAGCAAATATCAAAACAAAACTAAGAGAAAGAAGAGAAGAACCACAGCAGGAGAGGCTCGGTTTAGTTTAGAGCTCTGTCTCATTACTTAAACATAGTTTTTGTACTTATTTATGATCGGTAGCAGAGGGGCACAACTCCGGTCCTGTTGGGCTGGCCTCCAGCAAAGTTCGGTAGGTGCCCTACTCAAACCCAGCTTGCCACCTGATAATTAACTAACGAGTTGAACTGGGTGTGTTTGAGTAGGGCAGCTACCAAACTTTTGCTGGAGACCAGCCCTCTAGGACTTCCAGGACTTCTAGGACTTCCAGGAGTTGTGCACCCCTGATGTGTAGTCTTTTAACTATACCACTGGTTCCCAACCCTGGGCCTGAAGAATAAGCCCCATCACATTTTAAAGTTTACCCTGCTCCCAACACAAGCCCTTCCTGAGTTAAGGGTAGGTGTGTCAGAGCGGGAAACCTCTAACATGTGCAGGACAAAAGGTCCTCCAGGTAGGGATGGAAAATTCAGGTCCAGAAAGTATAAATCCACCCCAGGAATTTGTTCCAACGGCCAGATTTTTACTTTCTGGACGTGAATTTTCCATTAACCATCCCTACCTTCAGTTCCAGAGTTGGGAACCACTGAACTAAGATATTAAACTGGTTCTTTGCTAGAAGAATGATAGGAAAGACTCTCAGCCAATCACTGCTTTGCAACCAGCCAAGGAAACCTCCTACACCAGTCCTCAGAACAGCTGTGCAGCGGAATTCCCAGGCACCAGGATTGTTAGGGCGATAATAGAGATGGTGAACAAGTGGGGAACATGTGCTGATCTTCTGGAGGGTGGTGTTGCTTTATGGATGTGAAAATGTAATAAATAAAAAGACAATCTATGTATTTAGTAAGTATGAACCACCTGTCAATCAGCACTTCTGGGCAGGGCTGCAGTACATTGAGCTGAAGACTGTAATTTGTGGATGAACAGATACAGCTGTGGTCAGAAACGTACATACACTCATCATAGACATGAATGTCAGGGTAATATTGGGCCTCTTTTTCTGGGGTAGAATCAGTTACAACACTTTTTTTTTTAAACCAAGAGTTGGGTCACAAGTATATATTTTGGGGTTTTTTATGAAATCAGGGTCAAAATTACACACTTAGATTATTGCTTTAGTGGTGCCGAAAGTTCCACAGTGGAGTTGTGGAGGAGTAAATTACGTAGCCTAATGTTGGAAGCTGGACCACACCCCAACTCGTCCTCCTCAGCCCTATAAATACCCTTCACTCTCACTTCACCTTCCTATCCAACAACACTGCATCCGCTAGTAACAAGATCCAACCCGACTCTTGCCAAAGCCTCTCACTTGGCAGTTATAACCCAACACCATATTCTGCCCACTCTTTCAGGATCGGCACAGCTTTCACAGCTTCCCACCAAGGTCTACCACAATTACACCACCAGTCCAACTCATTGGTCATTAGTCCTCCCAAGCTTATCGCTGCAACATCAGGACCCGTGCTCACAAACTTTACGCCACACACGAATGACTGGCTCCCGTCTAACTTTTGAGGGATTGGCTTAATGCACCTCCCACCAAGCCGCCAAGAACTACAACCCAAAGGTCATCAGAGTTCGCCTGCCTCCCTGTTCCCTGTAACTCCAGCAAAGTGGAGTTACGACGTAACTTCATTTTTGGTTAACTTCTCAGCCCTGAACAACATTGCACTCACCAACACCCCACCTCAGCCATGGGGGGCAAGGCTTCACTCCAGCCTAAAAGTCCTTGAAGTTCACCTTCCCTGTTCCAGCTGCATGGGCATGGTCCACACTTGCCAAAGCCAAGCCAGGCCTGATGAACTGCGGCTGGTAACGTCAGTGCAAATCTGAGAAGGATCACAAGTCAGGAATGTCTGTTGAAGCCATTTCTGAACCACTGCTGAACGTTTTGGGATGTGTAACCACTTCTGCCAAGGTCTCTCACCTTCAGCTAAGAGGAAATGATGGTCAGGAACAATCCAAAGACTACCAAGGAACAGCCTTGCAGTGAGCTGGAAGCAGCAATTGAACAACAGCGTCACTGTCCATAGTCAAGAAGGGTTGGATTGACTGAGATGCTGCCATCCAAGAAAGAAGCCCTTCCTTAAAAATTTCCCACCTCAGCTCAGTTTGGATAAAGAAAAGTAATAGTTTAATGGACAGGTGAGACAAAGATGTTAGGAGGAGTAAAGGTGAAGCGTTCAACCCCAAGAACACTGTACCAACTGTTAAGCTTGGTGGTGGGAGCATCATGCTCTGGGGGTTGTTTTGCTGCCAGTGGAACTGGTATGTTGGACAAAGTGGATGGAATAATGAAGATTAAGGGGCTGTCTCAGAGTTCTTCAGCATAACCTCAAACCGTCAGCTGGACAGTTGAGACTTGAGACCAACAGGACAATGACCCCAAACAACTAGAAGGCTAACGTTAGTCTTGGTGCCAGATACCACAGCAGGCACCTTCAGTGATGTTGTGGAATCCATGCCTTGACTGGTCAGAGCTGCTTGGCAGCACAAGGGGGAATTGCTGTTGTGTATGAGATGTTCTATATGAATACACTTACCTTGATCTGCTGAATGCCATAAATGAAGTTAATTACACTGATGATTTTGGATCCTCCTGTGAAGGAGTGTTCTTGTAAGGGTGTACCCGGTATGCAGTGGTCAGTACCTACCAATGGTGCTCCAGGGAAAGACAACCGGGGCACCAGCGACAGGGTCATGGCCACCAAAGGCTCATTGATGCTCATGGAGGTCCCACCTCACACCATCCAGGTTTTAAAGGATCTACTACCTTTGAGACCTACAGTTGAGACTTAGACACAATTGGGTGTTCCAACAGGACAATGACCCCAAACAACTAGAAGGTTGTGGAATGGACAAGGACACGTTTCCGGTTCCAGTTCTGGTTCTTACTTTTGACTTTTTCTGCTTGTTTCTAGCTCTGATTGCAACTCTGCACTCCTGGCACTGGTTCTAGTTGTGGTTCGGGTGAGAACGGTGCAATAGTTTTGGGTCTAGAGGGTCCCAGATGGATCCTCTCTGATTAATGAAGCTCTCTCTGGCCCAGACTGACGGATTATCAGAGGCTTCGCCCTGTCATACATCACTGAGAGAGACGCTCCCATGGCAACCACATCTCTAACCCATCCATCACTACAGCGTTCCCAAATCACTCCTGCTATCTCCACCAGGCCCCGGAGAGCAAAGAGAGAGAGAGAGAGCGAGCGAGCGAGCAAGCAAGAGAGAGAGGTGAATCTCTTTCCTGCCAGGTGAAAGCAGGCAGCTGTTATTGGGGCAGTGTTTGCCGGGGGCGAGTGACAGAGATCATGCTAACGTCCAGCTGTTATTCTGTCAATCAACAGCAGCGAGAGAGACTTGATTAGATGCTTTATCAACTGCATGTCACACTCAGCTCCGAGACTGAAGACTGACACTTTAGAGATAACAGAAAATGGAAACAGAGGAAGAGGAAGGAGGAGTGAGGGAATAAAGGAGATAGCGAGAGAGATGACGGACGTGAGCGAGTCGAGGGACGGAAGGGAAGAGATTTTATTAATTTGATCTTTTAATTTTTTTTAGTTTTCATATTTTTGTCCTTGTTTTAATTAATATAAAGACATGGGGACAACCGGGGAACCAGCGACAAGGTCATGGCTGCCAAAGGCTCATTGTTCCTCATGTAGGTCCCACTTCACAACCTCCAGGTTAAGACATCAGCTGCTGATGTTAGTCTTGGTGCCAGACCCCACAGCAGGACACCTTCAGAGGCCTAGGCAGTCCATGACTCAAGTGGTTGGAGCTGTTTGGTGGCATTTAGCTGACACTTTACTTGAGTGACTTACAAGGTTACTCAAATGTAGTGTTAGGAGTCTTGCCCAAGGACTCTTATTGGTGTAGCACAGCATAGTCACCCAGACCAGGAATCGAACCCCAGTCTCCCACGTGGTGTAGTAGCTCACTGGCAGGTAGTGGTGTTATCTGTTGCGCCACACCAATCACACTTTGTTGTGAGTTGTCCACATTTTACACTGCCGATTGACGTAACTTACATCAATGATCTGGTTACAGTGACTCCTGTCAAGGTGTCAAGTGAGCAGTCAGATCTTCTTCAGAAGTTTTGAAGAAGTGTTGATGTGATCCAAGAAAGGACATCCAGGGAGCCAGCGCTCAGGCTCATTGATGCTCATGGGGGTCCCACCTCACAACTCACGACAGGTCTTAAAGGATCTGCTGCTAACGTTAGTCTTGGTGCCAGATACCACAGCAGGACACCTTTAGTGGTATTGTGGAATCCATGCCTTGACAGGTCAGAGCTGCTGGGCAACACAGGAGGGAATTACTGTTGTAAATTACACTGATGATCTTGGTTCCTCCTGTCAAGGGGTGGAGATATTAGGCAGCAAGGGAACCGGTGTACCCGGTATGCAGTGGTCAGTACCTGCCAATGGTGCTCAGAGGAAAGACAATCGGGGAACCAGCGACAGGGTCATGGCTGCCAAAGGCTCATTGTTCCTCATGGAGGTCCCACTTCACAACCTCCATGTCTTAAAGGATCAGCTGCTGATGTTAGTCTTGGTGCCAGATCCCACAGCAGGACACCTTCAGAGGTCTTAGGCAGTCCATGACTCAAGTGGTTGGAGCTAGGGGGACCTACAGTATATACAGGTGGTTTTAATGTTATGGCTGGCCAGTCTCTAAGACTGTCTAATCCTTTAGCAACCCTTGGAGTACTTGGAGGGTTCTTTACTAAAGACTATGGTTCTAAATATAACAACAATTGGTGGAAAGCCTCCTAGAAAGGGTTCTCTACAGAATCTTTTCAAATGGTTCTACATAGCACCAAAAAGGTTTCTCTATTATTAGAGGAACCCATCTTACACTACTAGAAAGCCATGAAAAAACATTCGCCATGGTTCAGCTTCTTCCTCTGAACTGTCACTTTTGAAGAAAGTTTGTGGACACCTCTACTAATAAATGCATTCAGCTACGTTAAGTTGCGTCTATTGTTCACACAGCTTGCTTAGTCCCTGTAGAAAAGTACTGCAATAGAATAGGACTCTCTGGAGTGGATAAACATGGCACTAATGCCAGGCATGGGCTAGATAGAGGGGTAAAAAGCCCCCCAGCATTGAGAAGCTGTGGAGCAGTGGAAGAACTGTGTTCTCTGGAATGATGGTGGTGGAGCTCCATCCAGTACTTTTGAATAGGATGAGTTGGGGATGATGGGTGGGGTGGTGATCATCTGACATCCTGACCTCAGTAATGCTCTTGTTGTTGAGTGCAATCAGATCCTCACAGATCCTCGCCTTCTCCTCTGGACAGTAGAGACGATTACTCCAACAAAAGCAGTATAAACCCTTTTTAATACCCTTGGTTTCAGAAGAAACATTGAGCGAGCAGGTGTCCCAATACTTTTGTCCAATGTAGCACACATAGTCCTTTGGTTAAAACAAGTGATTTGTAAAACGAAAAGAATGTAATGCTAATAAGTTTCGCACTTTTGCTGTTCCGAACCTGGCTAGTGCGCCCCCTAGTGATCTGTGACTGCTGTGTCTGTAACTCCGCCTCAACGGATGATGAAGTAGAGAGAATTGCTCCCTCTGTTCGGTACTGGTACTGCTAACAGTAGCGCAGTGGGGAAAGTTTGGCCGTTCAGAGCTGCTGTTGGAAGCAGTTGTAAATGATGCTGTGCTCTGGCGACTTCCCTGTTCAGATGTCTGTGCCAGCAGAGATAATTATGGAGCGTGTTCAGAGAGATATGTGTGTAATTTGTGCTTTAGCCATCAGACGGGTACGGTTTTACATTCCGGCGCTCCAGTGGGGCACAGATGCTGCCGTGTGATGAGGTTTATTTCAGCTAACCTTTTGGATCTGGGGACGCTGCAGTTGCTCGCATTGTCCTGTAAATTACGGCCAGTCTCTCAGGCAGCTGGACACATGCCAATTTCACTTTCCCCGTCCGTCCAGTCCAGTCGCAGAATAACGATGTAATTTGTCAGGCCGGCACTCAGGAGTCCTCAATTTCCTCTCTTCAATTACAAACCGATCTCCAAAATTATTTCCTTTTATTCCGGTGTTCAGGAGGTAAATCGTATTACCTCACCCAGCGAGAGCCGGCGGGGGGACGTTTGTGTAATTCATAATTACATCAGAGTTCATGAATATTGCATCAGTTCCTGCTTTTCTTCATGCAGTTTGACAGGCCTGCATTGAAGACCGGCGCTGAAACAGAAGGACAAATTGGGACAGTGTTGAGTCATTCACAGAATGGATTTACTGTCTACAATCAAATTCAGATCAGAGTAAAATATCTGCTGCTGTAATTATAGACAGTGCTGTGGTCTGTCTGGACTTTCCACACGTTTTCACCACTTCTTACAGTGAACTTATGAATCAGAAATCCTTTCATTTTATCCTTTAATAATTACAGCATGACTTTGAAATCAAAGACCCTCCAGCTGACATTTAGGTGATGAAGGTTACAACATAACACTATATTATACAAACTTCAGTGTCTCTTATTAATTATTCAGTATCCACTATGAATTATTCAGTGTCTACTATGAATTATTCAGTATCCACTATAAAGTATTCAGTATCCACTATGAATTATTCAGTGTCCACTATGAATTATTCAGTGTCACTTATGTATTATTCAGTACCTACTATGAATTATTCAGTATCCACTATGAATTATTCAGTGTCCACTATGAATTATTCAGTGTCACTTATGTATTATTCAGTACCTACTATGAATTATTCAGTATCCACTATGAATTATTCAGTATCTAATATGAATTATTCAGTGTCTACTATGAATTATTCAGTGTCCACTATGAATTATTCAGTGTCTCTTATGTATTATTCAGTACCTACAATGAATTATTCAGTATCCACTATGAATTATTCAGTATCTAATATGAATTATTCAGTATCTATTATGAATCATTATGTAAGCACTATTAATCAGTATCAATTAAGATTTTTTTGATATGTAATATGAATTATTCCGTAACTACTGTGAATTATTCAGTATCCACTATGAATAATTCAGTATCCACTATGAATTATTCAGTATCTAATATGAATTATTTAGTATCCACTAGGAATTATAGAATATACACTATGAATTATTCAGTGTCTATTATGAATTATTTGTAACTACTATTAATCAGTATCAACTTTTTATCAGTACCAAATTATTTAGATGTTTTAAGTATCTAATATTAATTATTCTTTAACTACTGTGAATTAGTCAATATGTCCTATGAAATAATGTGTAAACCATTCAGTATTGACTATGAATTATTCAGTATCTACTAGGAATTATTTTGTATGTATTATGAATTATTAAGTAACCACTATACATTATATAATATGCATTATATGCACTATACAAGTTTCTATTATGAATTAATTATGTACTATAAATTATCACTAACTACTGTTTTAAAGATAATAAATGTCACACATATCAGCAATGACAACAAAACACTCGCAGTGGAAAACAAACTGGTTTATCTGAACACATCAGTCTATACAGTCGCTCAAATCCGCTCATAAATCAGACCATGTTTAACTGTAAGTGCAAATTCCACTTTTTTCTTTCAGTCTACTTTTTAAATGTAATGTTATTTATTCTCCTCCTATACATTTTTGTATGCAGGCGTAGATTACAGCCAGCCATGAAGAACTGTATTACCCTAATCTGTAGCTGATATTGTATAAGCATCTTTCGTAAATGTCATATATGCCATAAAATCTGAGTCATCACAGTGTGTTAAATCCATTCTGTGTTAAAGCAGAAGCTTGGCTTTTAGTTGGACGGTATATTAGCCATTCAGACATGCAGACATTTGGCCTCGCTGCACATTTCCCATTCTGAACAGCCCCCTCTTTAAAGTGCTGGTGTTTTGTGTGAGTAGTTTAATCAATTTTTTTTTAGTGCTTGGACCCCTTTGGGTTGCCGCATTCATCCTGACCCACTTCCTCCCTCAGAGTGAATTGGACAGGCTTGTTAAAATGCAAATTCTTCCTTTTCCCTCTTATTGCCGTTTTGTCACTTTCCCTCCCTGTGTGTAAGACGTGATGAGGAGAGAGAGTGAGGCTGCAGACTCGGAGGTGAGTCTCTACTGAGTGCTTATTTTAATACACAGATCTCCAAACTCATCCATAACACGACTCAGAAGAGGCTGGGGTTCCACGGGGAGGTCGGCTAACGGCATTA
>NC_132899.1:3129824-3144824 GCF_030463535.1 Salminus brasiliensis | reverse complement strand
GATTGGTGTGAAATAAAAGAAAACTCACCCTGAAATAGGGAGATAGAGTCAAAATAAAGGTACAGTCACACTGCAGGTAGCGACATTAGTCCCAATGGGCAAGCTGGGATTATTCCTCTGCTGGGTGTAATAACTACAGCTCTCTAACTGTGTGTGTGTGTGTGTGTGTGTGTGTTGCGTGTGAGAGAGAGGTATTTTATTAATAAAAAAGATCACACACAATAACTGAAAATAAAGGGAACTAATTGCCATGCCTGTCCCGCCTGTTCCTCAGTGTTCCCACCTGTGTCTCCTCTCCAGCCACGCCCCCTTTTTAGACCCCTGTTAGCTGCCTCTGGTCTTGTGCGTGTTAAAACGTATATGTTTCCATGTCAGTTCACAGTTTGTTGGCTTGGCCTGCCTATTTCCTATTTCATGTCAAGTCTAGTTTATTTGTAGAGCTTTTTACAACTGTTGTCGTCACAAACAGCTTTACATAATTAGTAATTAGTAAAAGACAAAAAAAAAAAAGAAATAACGTAAGACATGAAGGATCAAAGACCCCCAGTGAGCCCCAACGGTGACAGTGGCAAGGAGAACCTCCCTCAGAGCTGGAGGAAGAAACCTTGGGAGGAACCAAGACTCACAAGGGGGACCCAACCCGTCCTCCTCTGATCAGAACTATTTATTAATTATTGCTAAAAATGACCAAACCAGATACAGCAGATAGTTAATAGTGGTGATATTAATAGTGGCAGACAGTTACGAGTTAATTTAGGTTTGAACATGGTCATTAAACAGGTAGCAGTGGTAGGAGGGTGTGCCGCTGGTCTGGCATGGGTGGTGGTGGGTGTGTGGCAGCTGGTCTGATGCAGGTAGAGGGGACCTCAGCGGGTAATCTTCCAGCAGGTTGAGCTTGATTGACCATTTACTCGGAGAAGGTAGTTCAGAGTTAGTTTGTCTGTCTGCATGTCTGGTTTGTTAGTTTTAGTGCTGGTTAGGTTTGCTTATCCTGTTTGTTCTGTTTCTATTTGTGTCTTTTGTTAGTCTCAGTCTTCTTAGTTTAGTTTGTTCCTCGGTTTGTAGCCTGTTTGCTCTGTTTTGGTTTTGTTTAATAAATACCTGCATCAACACCCGTCTCCGCCTCCAAGCTCCACCATAACATGACACTAATATATACATTTAAATATGCATTCAGGCTTGGTGTTCCTCTGAATGCAATCAAATTCTCACAGCAACTTCCCTGTAAAAGTCTTCTTTCCTGGACAGTAGAGACAGTGACTCAAACAAAGCAGGATCAATTATTTTAATGCACTTGATTTCAGAAGAAACCATGAATGAGCAGGTGTCCCAATACTTTCGTCCCTATGGTGTACTGGGATTTCTGCCACTGCTGGTAGACCTGTATGACCGTATGCTTCCATACACCTGTAAAGTCAGCTACTTCTTCTTAATCAATGGATACTCTCGCACTCCCCACAGGTATTTATAACTCGATCATCCACGTGCAGCGCCATCTGCAGGAGCCTGAAGGTACTATCACCTGAAGCATGCAATCTGACAAGAAGACCCCGTGTTCTTGGGTATGATGCCATGAGATTTACACACCTGGACTTGGAGACTTTCTACCTTTCTTCTAGGCCCCAGCTGCAGATCCTCCCATGCCCATTTTTGAGACGTTTGATTGGGTTCGATTGGGTTCAGCCAAGTCTGAGGTCCCAGCTGCAGACATCCACAACCCACAGCATGATGCCACCACCACCATGCTTCACTGTAGGGTTTGGTATGGGGCAGGTGATAAGCAGTGCCTGGTTTCCTCCAGATTTGAAGCTTAAAATTGATGCCAAAGAGTTCAATCCTGGTTTCATCAGAGGCAGGTAGTCAGTATCTCCCAGGTGCATACAGTTTTACCAATATTCCCAAGCTGGCGATGCCCTATCTCAGCAAGCCAGATGACTGTAAAGGGGGTCATATCAGTTCCCTACCAAACATATGAGCCCATATTGTTCCTTTTTCCATCAAATCCTACCTGCAGAACAACGACCTTCACCCCAGAATCAGCAACATCTACCACTATCATGAGCACTCAACACAGTAGCACTGAGCAGTAGAGCTTTACACTCTCTAACATTAGCTGAGCCCTTTCAGTGCCACCCAGGCTCCTAGACAGGCCCAGACATCTCCTGAGGAGAAAACTGACCTTCGTCTCCAAAGTTCTAACTGTCGAGATCAGCACTTTAATATAAATCAAGTGTGGCCACAATATCCTGCCCGTATCCTGACTGGGCTGCAGCTCGTATTCACAGTTAGCAGCCTGGAGTGACACTGTTGTAAGTGGAAACTGGTCCCAACCACTGGAAATCAAAACAGGAGTGGTTGATTTATCCATCAGTTCTTAATTATACTGGAGGCCTACAGTTCTATCAGTTTCCTGACCAATGGGAGAGCTCGTCGCATGAATAACATTGATGATCTGGTTCCAGTGTCTCCTGTAATAGTGGATCTATTAGTCAGCGAAGAACAGTCGGTTCTTGAAGGTGATGAAGGTGTTGAAGCAGGAAAAATAAATGGACGAGCTTAAGAATTTGAGACACTTGGACAAGAACCAAATTGTGTTCTATACAATGACTGGGTCAGAAAATCTCTAAAACTTCAGCAAGCAGGTCTTGAGGGCTGTTCTCAGTGCTATCCAGTGGTCAGTACTAAACCAAAAAGTGCTGCAAGGAAGGACAACTGGTGAATCATTGACTCACTGATGCTCACAGGACTTTAAAGATCTGCAGCTAACGTTGGTCCTGGTGCCAGATATCACAGGCTGCCTTCAGAGGTCTTGTGGAGTCCTTCTGAAGGTCAGAGCTGGTGGAACGAGGGGGGCCTCTACAATATTAGGCATGTAAAAAGGTAAAGGTACATGTATTTGTCACTGTACAGCGAAATGTGTCCTCTGCATTTAACCCATCTGGTAGTGAACACACACTCACACACACACACATGTGTTAGGGGCAGTGAGTACACACACACACCCAGAGCGGTGGGCAGCCAACTCCAGCGCCCGGGGAGCAGAGAGGGTAAAGGGCCTTGCTCAAGGGCCCAACAGTGGCAGCTTGCTAAGCCCGGGAATCGAACCCTGTTATCGATATCCCGGCGCTCTAACCGCTGAGCCACCACTGCCCAGTATGTGGTTTTAATGTTATGGCTGATTGCTGTATGTAAGGCCTGCTACCTAAATGAGCTTGCTGTATTGAAATGCAGGTTCACTGTGGCCAATTTGCCTTTTCATGAAGGCAGAGCAGATATCCCTGCAAACACTGCAAACACTTGTAGAGGCAACAATCATTTCGGTTATTCCAATCAGGGCTAGCGAGAGCTCGCTGTAAGAGAGTGTTTCTGCTGTGGAGGAAGTCTCTAGGAACTAAGAGTCTCTAAGAGCTCACTCAGCGAAGCAGGGTGACAAATTCATCATAAAAGATCCAGGAGATTTTTTTTGTTTGTTTGTTTTCCACACTGAGCACTGAAGCAGCAGGACTGAGAGAGCGCGAGAGAGTGTGTGTGTGTGTGTGTGTGTGTGTGTGTGTGAGAGAGAGAGAGAGCAGAGAAAGTGATAAAGAGAAAATGTAATTAAAATGTTTTACTGGTCAGATCTTTGTCTGTTCAGAGGAAGAAGCGGCGTTTACCCACCACTGATCACACATTTCACTTCATTACCATTATAACAACACCACTCCCAGACTGAGCCTGCAGCCAGTTCACTCTGCCTGTCTACAGGAGTGTGTGTGTAGAGTGTGTGTGTAGAGTGTGTGTGTAGAGCTGTAGGGATGTTAGCAGTATTATGATGTCTGGTCAGCATAACATAGGTGTTTCCAATAAAGTGGCCAGTAAATGAAAGCACAAGGTAGGTGTTTCTAATAAAGTGGCCAGTGAGTGGAAGAACAAGGTAAGTGTTTATAATAAAGTGGCCAGTGAGTGGAAGCACAATGTAGGTGTTTCTAATAAAGTGGCCAGTGAGTGGAACCACAAGGTAAGTGTTTCTAATAAAGTGGCCAGTGAGTGGAAGCACAATGTAGGTGTTTCTAATAAAGTGGCCAGTGAGTGGAACCACATTGCAAGGGTTTCTAATAAAGTGGCCAGTGAGTGGAACCACATTGCAGGGGATTCTAATAAAGTGGGCAGTGAGGGGAAGCGCAATGCGGGGGTTTCTAATAAAGTGGCCAGTGAGTGGAAGAACAAGGTAAGTGTTTATAATAAAGTGGCCGGTACGTGAAAGCACAATGCAGGGGTTTCTAATAAAGTGGACAGTGAGTGGAAGCACAAGGTAAGTGTTTCTAATAAAGTGGCCAGTGAGTGGAAGCACAAGGTAGGTGTTTCTAATAAAGTGGCCAGTGAGTGGAAGCACAAGGTAGGTGTTTCTAATAAAGTGGCCAGTGAGTGGAAGCAGCAGGTAGGGGTTTCTAATAAAGTGGACAGTGAGTGGAAGCACAAGGTAAGTGTTTCTAATAAAGTGGCCAGTGAGTGGAAGCACAAGGTAGGGGTTTCTAATAAAGTGGACAGTGAGTGGAAGCACAAGGTAAGTGTTTCTAATAAAGTGGCCAGTGAGTGGAAGCACAAGGTAGGTGTTTCTAATAAAGTGGCCAGTGAGTGGAAGCACATTGCAGGGGTTTCTAATAAAGTGGCCAGTGAGTGGAAGCAGCAGGTAGGGGGTTCTAATAAAGTGGCCAGTGAGTGAACGAATAAGGGTATGTGTTTCCAATAAAGTGACCAGTGAGTGGACGCACCAGGTAGGGGTTCCTAATCACACAACGTTCCCAGACTGGGAAGTACTGAGGCCTTGCTGGGATTTGATCTTATGGTCCTCTCACTCTTGGTGAGTAGCAGTTAGACCGTAGGGCCGTCAAATTACACTACATAAAAACAGTTCTGAGTGCTTGTAAAAAGACTCAGGAGATCATGAGTTCAAATCCCCTCAACACTACAGCCCTCCAGGGCTTCAGGGGGATTTCTATACCTGAATCATATTATTACTACAATTATATATTACAGCTATGCTCTCTCTCTCTCTCTCTCTCTCTCTCTCTCTCTCTCTTTCTCTCCCACACATTCTCCCTCTTTCTCCTTCAGGGTCCATGTCGCAGCAGCTGGTCTGCGGCTTAACCTGGCAAATAACCCAGCAGCCGGTCAGTCGGTCAGCCAGAAGCCTGCGCCGCTACACAGCCGGAGTGAGTGTTCAGCTTGTACCCTGGAGCAATGCTGGGTTGATTTTAAATGGTCAGGAGGAGGGCAGAGTCCAGGTCATGAGCTGAAAGCTGAAAGCCTGGCTCTGCCCACCTCTTCCCCTGGCAAAACACTGTCCTCTCACCACTGGGTTCCATTAAGAGAAAGAGAGCGAGGGAGATGTGCTTTCCCTGCCAGAGCTGCTGTAAGTGTTGGCCCCGGTGTCACAGCTGATATTTAGATGAGTGTGTTCTGCTCGAGGAAAAACAAGCCCTCCCGCTGACTCTGGATCAGTGCCCCCTTTCTGCAGCTTCCAAAGGACGTCATCATAACACAGCTTAATGAAGAGCCACAGGGAGCTTTGATTTAGGCCCTTTTCTCTTGGTCACGGCTGAAGATCAGTGGAAGCCTCTTGGTCAAAGCGGCTGTGACCTGCACACTTCCAAAATCTCCAACATGTGACTCTGAATCAAAGCAGAGCAGTCTGAGGATATACGCTACATGTCCAAATGTTTATGGACACCCCTTCTAATGAATTTATTCAGCTACTTTTTTGATGCATCCATGTGCACAAACCCACAGCTTGTCTATTCCATTTCCAATAAAGTGGCCAGTGAGTGGAAGCATAAGGTAGGGGTTTCTAATAAAGTGGCCAGTGAGTAGACGCACGAGGTAGGTGTTTCTAATAAAGTGGCCAGTGAGTGGAAGCACAAGGTAGATGTTTCCAATAAAGTGGCCAGTGAGTAGACGCACGAGGTAGGTGTTTCCAATAAAGTGGCCAGTGAGTGGAAGCACAAGGTAGGGGTTTCTAATAAAGTGGCCAGTAAGTGGAAGCACAAGGTAGGTGTTTCTAATAAAGTGGCCAGCGAGTGGAAGCACAAGGTAGGTGTTTCCAATAAAGTGGCTAGTGAGTAGACGCACGAGGTAGGTGTTTCTAATAAAGTGGCCAGTGAGTGGAAGCACAAGGTAGGTGTTTCCAATAAAGTGGCCAGTAAGTAGACGCACGAGGTAGGTGTTTCTAATAAAGTGGACAGTGAGTGGAAGCACAAGGTAGATGTTTCCAATAAAGTGGACAGTGAGTGGAAGCACAAGGTAGGTGTTTCTAATAAAGTGGCATTTTAGTGGTAGTTACACACAGATCCAGAGTTTTAAGCAGGATGTTTTAAAGCCTGGAGAAAATTCTTCTTCACTTGACTCTCTATTTTCCCTTCTTCTACATTCTGACAGTAACACACACACAGTGTCCTTCAGTGTCAATCGGCTCTGAAAACCTGCTTTTTTGATGGAGGAGAATACATTTTTAATGAATACCACCAGTCAGTCGTGTCCTCCGACTCTTCGGCAGAGCTGAGGTCGACCACAGCGAGGCTAAGGTTATTCACACTGGGCATTTCCCCCAAAAATCATGTAAAACAGCCTCAGTGGCTGAAAGCGGAGCTGTCTGGTGCAGATTGTGGAAGGCTGGTCGGTGTGATGTTGGACCCTGCTGAGTGTATTTAGAGCTGGAAGATTTAGCCGGGGCTGCAGGCTGAGGAGAGATGCAGTCTGACTCCAGCAGAGAAACACAGATGCTCTCTTTGCTTACTGGTGTTTGGAGAGGAGGGCTGACTCACTGGAACTTATATTGGGCTAAAGTGGAGAAAGCAGCAGCTCATACTGGTACCTTTTACCTGGGAACACCTGGAAACACTCACCTGGGCAAACTTACTGTACCAGAGAACTCTCCCTGGAGATCACGTCCACCTGAAAGCCCTCATTAAACAATACTCACCCAAGAAGACCCACCTGAAAACTCTTACCTGGGCAAACGTACCTGGGAAACACTCACCTAAGATGATGTGGGTTTATTACGTGTGTTGGTTTCTGCTATTGTGGTGCTGCCTGACACAAGCAGCACACCATTGTTCAAAACACATCATATACTGGTTTATACTGGTCTTACCAATATGAATACATGAACCTATTGGCACCATGCCACCTAATGCCACCAGGCGTGGGTGTAGTAGATGGGTATAAAGCCCCCCAGCATTGAGCTGTGGAGGAACTGTGTTCTCTGGAATGATGGTGGTGGAGCAGCTCCATCCAGTACTTTTGAATGGGTTGAGTTGGGGATGATGAGGTTGATGGGGTGGTGATCATCATCATCATCATCATCATCATCCAACATCCTGGCCTCACTAACGCTCTTGTTACTGAATGCAATCAAATCCTCACAGCAATGCTCCTCCTCCAAAATCTAGTAGAAAGTCTTCTTCCCTGGACAGTAGAGACGGTTACTCCAACAGAAGCAGGATCGACTATTTTCACACTTTGTTTAAAGCCTTTGATTTTGGCAAATAACAATGAATGGACAGGTGTCCCAGTACTTTTGTCAATGTAGTGAATTTTAGTAAAGCATCAAATGTACTTTCCTGCAAAGGTGCAGAACCATTGAATTCTAAACTGCACTAAAGTTTAAAGATATATATTTGACACTGGAACGTTGAGTCGCTCTTTTATAATTTATTGTTTAATTTATTCAGAATTCGGAGCTGTCCGGATTAATCCAGTGTCCATTGATTTTGTCTGTAGGCTCTTCTCCGGACATGGTGATACTTCTGGACCCACAGGTTCCAAGATTAGTCCGCTCGGGAGCGCACACAGCATTTTACCCAAACATGAGAACATAAAAAACAACCTTCCACTTGTTGGTTGCAGTTACATCATTCCACCAGAGAGGGCTCCAAATCCTCAAACTCTCACAGCAGCATGTTAATTGAACATTTTTTCAATTGGATCAGTTTCAGATTCAGCACACACACTCTTTCTCTCTCTCTCTCACACACACACACACTCACACACACACACACTCACACACACACAAACACAAAGGATGCTAGCAGGCCTGAATGTGGGGGATGTTTGCGTCTCTGTTTGCCTGAGCATGCGGAGCATATTGGCATTTCTAAGATAGAGTTGTCAGACGTTTGTTTTGGTGACATTCTGCCTTTGCCTGATTGTGAATGTAACAGGGCGAGAGAGGCTTGATTAGTTAGAGAGAGAAAGAGAGAGAGAGAGAGAGAGATAATAGTTGTTAGCATGCTAATCACTTCAATGACTCAGAAGAGATGGATGAGAGAGAGGAAGAGAGAGAGAGAGAGAGCATATGAGTATCATCCACTCCGGGACACATTCTTCATCATTATATATTTGCACTATATAGACAAAAGTATTGGGACACCTGCCAGTTTATTGTTTCTTCTGAAATCAAGGGTATTAAAAAGGTTTCTTCTGCTTGTGTTGGAGTAACTGTCTCTACTGTCCAGGGAATAGATATTGGAGAAGGAGCATTGCTGTGAGGGAGGCCCACCTTTCACATTCAGACCCTCAGACTATCGGCCTTTTCTCCATGCCACTAAGCAGTTACTATGGTATCTCACTGGGGCACTTCTAGACTACTTGTTGTACTGAGGTTCACTCAGGTTTTAGAGAAGCACAGCTGTACCCCCTGATTATTATTATTATTATTATTGTTATTATTATTATTATTATTGTTATTATTATTATTATTATTATTATTATTATTATTATTATATATGTTGCTGCTATGATGTTTCTATTGAATTGCTAAGTGGTTGCTAGGTATCATATGTGGTTGCTATGGGAGGAGCATTGCTGTGAGGGAGGCCCACCTTTCACATT
This sequence comes from Salminus brasiliensis, assembly GCF_030463535.1. Classification (NCBI taxonomy): domain Eukaryota; kingdom Metazoa; phylum Chordata; class Actinopteri; order Characiformes; family Bryconidae; genus Salminus; species Salminus brasiliensis. The sequence goes on along the minus strand of NC_132899.1, from coordinate 3,135,956 downwards.
CAGACCCTCAGACTATCAGCCTTTTCTCCATGCCACTAAGTGCTTCCACTTAGTGGCCACTTTATTGGAAACCCCAGCTTTGTATTTCCACTTACTGGCCACTTTATTGGAAACCCCTACATCACGATGCTTAATTTCTGGTTAAATATTGACTCTCTCTAATAACCGGTTCGGCTGAAGCTCCACTCACTGATCTAACAGTGTGAGCTGAGCTGATAGTGAGCTGTTTGAAGGTGAGCTGTAGAAGAAGGTGTAAACGCTGAGGAGACTCTTCACCTGTTGAACGACGCTGTTGTCGTTCATTAGTCTGAGTCATTAATCCGGGTGTTATTAAAGGGGCGTTTAAATAACACTAAGAGACCTAATGACTCTCAGTCTCACTGACTTACCTCTTCATTTGTGTTCATGTTCAGCACCTTCATCTCCGAACAGCTCCAGGTTTTACACAGATGTTCTTTTAATCATCTCACTAATTGAGCAACACCACCAGCCAATCAGTCAGTTAGACAGCAGCTCCTCCAAACACAGGATGATGAATCAGCTCAGCTCTGCTTTAATGGGGGATAAATGAAGAAACTGCTGTTTGTCTTCAGCTTTCAGACGTAAATAAGGCCTAAATGAGACCATCTGTAATAATTACTAACTGTATATTTTACTGCGGGACGTTTTTCAGCTACAGAGAGAAAGTTCACATCAGAAAACTTTAAAGCTGACGAACGCTCAGACAGATTCATCTGTTTATTGATGTGCCTTTGATGTTGCTAATTGGCTTTTGATACATTGCCACTGACATTGCCATGTCATTTGATTCATCTGGAAAAGTCCACTTCCTGGAGAACATGCTGAGTGGTTGTGTAGTTCCTACTTCCAGGGAATTGCTGGTTCATTGATTCATGGTTACTATGGTGAATAATTTTGGTGTTTTTAGTGGTTGCCATGGTCTTGCAAGTTGAGTTGCTTAGTGATTGCTAAGCAGTTGCTATGGTATCTCACTGGGGCACTTCTTGACTTGTTGTACTGGGCTTACTGGAGCACAGCTGTACCCCCTGATTATTTTTAGTAGTAGTAGTAGTAGTGTTAATAATAATAATAATAATAATCATAATAATCATAATAATAAATAAATAATTAATAATATGTTACAAACAATATTATTAATTATTATTATTTTATTATTATTATTGTTGTTGTTGTTGTTATATTAGTAAATTACTAATATTTATTAAAAATGTCCAGGATAAAATTGACTGTGATTTTAGTGAGGCACAGCAGCTTTTACTGGGGCATAAGCCATAATAAACAGGGTCTAATGACACCCCTGGTATCCCAGGTGGTTGTTATGGGGTTGCTATGTTGCTGCTAGGATGTTTGTACGAGTTGCTAAGTGGTTGCTAGGGTGGTTGCTATGCAGTTGATTAGGCATCCCAGGTGGTTGTTATGGGATTGCTACGTTGCTGCTATGGTGTTTTTATTGAGTTGCTACATGGTTGCTAGGGTCTTGCTAGGTAGTTGCAAGCCATTTGATTAGGCATCATATGTGGTTGCTATTGGATTGCTTTATTGCTGTTATGGTGTTTCTGTTGAGTTGCTATGTGGTTGCTAGGGCTTTGATTAGGTATCTCAGGTGGTTGCTATGTTGCTGCTATGGTGTTTCTATTGAGATGCTTAGTAGTTGCTGGGGTGTCCTTAGGTGGTTGCTAGGCAGTTGTTTAGATACACCAGGTGGTTGCTATGGGATTGCTTTGTTGCTGCTAGGGTGTTTCTACAGCTTCGTAACTCTGACTGACGCCAGTCTAAGATGCTGCAGTATGAAGCTCAGCTGCTCTTCTGCACGTTTAGCTGCTTCTCTCTGCTGTTTTCTCTCCACAGATAATCAGATAAACGTCAGTCTGTGCTGCCCGACCCCATCGATCCACACAATAAGAGCCCATTACACCCAATGAACGAGGATGGAGGTGGAAACACCATTTTGGGTGATGGTCAACTACAGTGATCTAGTGCTGGAACTGCCTCATATTTGCCTCACATTTGTTAAGACATCCCATGTGGTTGCTATGGGGTTGGTATGTTGCTGCTAGTGTGTTTCAATTGAGATGCTTAGTGGTTGCTGGGGTGCAAGGTGGATGCTTGGCAGTTGATAACGTATCCTAGATGGTGGCTATGGGATTGCTATGTTGCAGCTAGGGTGTTTCTATTGAGTTACTTAGTGGATGCTAGGTGGTTGCTAGGCAGTTGATAAGGTATAGGGGCAGTTGATAGGGGCAGTGGTGGCTCAGCGGTTAGAGCGCCGGGATATCGATAACAGGGTTGTGGGTTCGATTCCCGGGCTCGGCAAGCTGCCACTGTTGGGCCCTTGAGCAAGGCCCTTTACCCTCTCTGCTCCCCGGGCGCTGGAGTTGGCTGCCCACCGCTCTGGGTGTGTGTGTGTACTCACTGCCCCTAACACGTGTGTGTGTGTGAGTGTGTGTTCACTACCAGATGGGTTAAATGCGGAGGACACATTTCGCTGTACAGTCCACACTGTACAGTGACGAATACGTGCACCTTTATCCTTTTAGGTATCCCAGGGGGTTGCTGCTATGGTGTTGCAATTGAGATGCTTAGTGGTTGCTGGGGTGATGCAAGGTGGTTGGTAGGCAGCTGATAATGTATCCCAAATTGTGGCTATGGGGTTGCTATGTTGCTGCCAGGGTGTTTCTATTGAGTTACTTAGTGTATGCGAGGTGGTTGCTAGGCGAATTATAAGGTATCCCAGGTGGCTGCTATGAGGTTGCTATGAACTGCCTCATATATGATTTTGTGTTTGATGACTAGTCTGTGTGTAAATACAGCCTTTAGGGGGAGCTAAAGGGACTCCACAGCAGGGATTCTGTCAGTCTGTCAGCTGGGGCATCTTCACAGTGTGATAAATGAGGTTTTTCTCTTCTGGTTTTGGAACATCTGAAGCTGAAAGTGGCCTTCTGATCATATCTGTATATTAGTGAGAGTAACTAGGTGATTTATCACCCCGTCATCAAGAGATTTATAGCCTCTGATTCAGCACAGACTCCGATACAACAAACAGACACTCAGTAGAAATGATGGAAAAGGCAGGGAGAGAAAATATGTTTGCCCTGAATTTCCCAGAACCTTCCCTTCCCAGATGTGCACCGGTAACACTTGGTAGCAGCTAGCTTACCCTAGACGGCCAGCATTTCCATCTCGTCACTTCTACAGTGGCTGCTCCTTGACTGAACCTGACTGCATGGGGGAGTACTGTGTTTGTGTCTTTATGGAGACAAGGCTGACTTTCAGCTTTCCAGATGAGGAGATTCAGCTAGCCAGGCGAACCGCACACCATGCCAACAGAATAACAGCACTATCATGTGGTGGTGGCTACATGATAACAACAATAAACACCACATGATAACATCACCCTGAGCTAATGAAGAACAGACTTACAAAAAAAATAAAAAAAACATCCAGGCTAGTTAAAAAAAGATCAAAAATAAAAAAGACCCGGACCAATGACAAAAGATTCAGGCTCATAAGAAAGACCTGGGCTAATGTAAAAAAAAATAAGACAAGAGGTAATGAAAAAATATGTGAGCTGATTAAAATGATCCAGGCTCAAAAGATCTGGGATTCTGATAAAAGACCTAAGATAATGATAAAATATCCAGGTTAATGTAAAAAAAAAAAAGCCTAATAAAGAGATTTGGGCAGAAATACAGCGGGGTTCTTCTCTGGATCTGTGTGGAAAAACCAGAACAAATCCAGGTTAATGAATAAAGACCAGGCTAAAACATAAAGACCCATATTAATGAAAAATGAATCAGACTAGTGATAAAAAAAGATCAGGGCATCTGACAAAAGATCCAGACCAATGAAAACAAATGCAGGCTAAAACAAAAAGATCCAGGCTGATAAAAAAGACACAAGCTAATGAATGATCTCATGAAAGATCCAGGCTAATCAAAAACTAAGGGCTAATGATAAAAGACCTGAGAGAATAATATAAGACCCAGGCTAAAAGATTCAGGCTAGTGAAAAAAAGATCCAGGCCAATCAAAACAGACCCAGGCTAAACAAAAAGACACACGTTTATGATTAAAGATCCAGGCTAATCAAAAACAAATAAAAGACCTGAGATAATGATAGAAGACCCAGGCTAAAACAAAAATCCCATCCGACAAAAAGTCCAGGCCAATGAAAAAAGTTCTGGGCATCTGACAAAAGATCCAGGCCAATGAAAACAGACCCAGGCTAAAACAAAAAGATCCAGGCTAAAACAAAAAGACACAAGCTAATGAATGAAGATTCAGGCTAATCAAAAACTGAGACCTGAGAGAAAAAAAGACCTGAGAGAATGATAGAAGACCCAGGCTAAAAGACTCAGGCTAGTGAAAAAAAGATCTGGACATCTGACAAACGATCCAGGCCAATCAAAACAGATCCAGGCTAAAACAAAAGATCCAGGCTGATGGAAAAGGACACACACTAAATGAATAAAGATCCAGGCTAATCAGAAACTAATAAAAGACCTGAGAGAATGATAGAAGACCCAGGCTAAAAGACTCAGGCTAATGAAAAAAAGATCTGGACATCTGACAAAAGATCCAGGCCAATCAAAACAGATCCAGGCTAAAACAAAATGAAAAAACAGGCTAAAAATGAGCGTAATGATAAATAATAAATAATAATGATGATAAAAGACCTGAGATAATGATCAAATACCCAGACTGAGGGAAAAGGCCCAGACTTATTTAGAAAAAATACAGCCCCTGTATCCAGTGTTATTAAACTCACCAGACTCCTTCACTGGATCTGCTGGATGGAATAATGAATTCTGTGGGGTTAAAGGGTGAACTCTCTATCCATGAGGAAAGACTGTGTGTGTGTGTGTGTGTGTGTGTGTGTGTGTGTGTGTGTGTTTTGTAGAGTTGTGGATTGAAATGTCAGGTTTTACTGCATCAAACTGCCAGGATTTCTTTAACCCACCTGCCCCCCAGTCCTGAGAGAAATATAGGAGTCTGAATGTCTCTCTGCCTGCATTAGATTGCCTCTCTCTCTCTATCTCTCTCTCTCTCTCTCGCCCTGCTCACACACCCAGCTGAAAGCCAGTTTACACATGTGGAGTAAAATGAGGGCAGATTTAGCGCCGCTGTCACACACAGCTGGAGCATCCTCTCTGAAATATGTACTCCAACCTCCAGGACTGCAGCTGGCCCGACCACTCCGGCTTTTTTTAATTGGGGCGGGCGGGCGAGCGAGCGAGCTGTCAGGACGCTGGAGTTTTATCAGCCGCTGGAGTGCGAGGGTTCTGCTCCTGTTCTGAGTGGCTCTCAATCACAGCCGTAAAGAGCTTTAACTGAATAACAGGGGGAGATGACGGAGGAGGAGCCGGAGCTTCACAGCTCAGACTCAAAGCAGGACTGATATTGAGCCTCTCAGTCATTCACTGTGGACAGAACCATACACTAAATGGACAAAGGTATTGGGACACCTGTTTCTTCTGACATCACAGGTCTTAAAAAGAGCTGATCCTGCTTTTGTTAGAGGAACTGTCTCTACTATCCAGGAAAGAAGACTTTCTACTAGATTTTGGAGGAGCATTGCTGTGAGGATTTGATTGCATTCACACTGACAAGAGCGTTGATGAGGTCAGGATGTTGGATGATGATCAGCACCCCACCTCATCATCCCCAACTCAGTATCCCAAAAGTACTGGATGGAGCTCCACCACCATCATTCCAGAGAACACAGCTCTTCCACTGCTCCACAGCTCCTCAATGCTGGGGGGCTTTATACCCCTCTAGCCCACGCCTGGCATTAGGCATGTTCTGCATCTACTATCCTGTAGGTGTTCCTCCATATTCTACATCTACTATCCTGTAGGTGTTCCACTATGTTCTGCATCTACTATCCTGTAGGTGTTCCACCATGTTCTACATCTACTATCCTGTAGGTGTTCCACTATGTTCTGCATCTACTATCCTGTAGGTGTTCCACCATGTTCTACATCTACTATCTTGTAGGTGTTTCACCATGTTCTGCATCTACTATTCTGTACAAATTTTACTGACACTGATCATCTTCATTCAGATTCAGATTCAGACCCTCATCTCAGCCCTTAGAGAAGTCCTCTTAGAG
>NC_132899.1:3062324-3124824 GCF_030463535.1 Salminus brasiliensis | reverse complement strand
ACTAGACCACTGAGCACCTCACAGAACAGGTGAGGGAAAAGGGGAGGATCCAGCAATCAGTAGACTAGACCACTGAGCACCTCACAGAACAGGTGAAGGGAGAGGGGCGGAGCCAGCAATCAGTAGACTAGACCACTGAGCACCTCACAGAACAGGTGAGGGAAAAGGGGAGGATCCAGCAATCAGTAGACTAGACCACTGAGCACCTCACAGAACAGGTGAAGGGAAAGGGGCGGAGCCAGCAATCAGTAGACTAGACCACTGAGCACCTCACAGAACAGGGGAGGGGAAAGGGGCGGAGTCAGCAATAAGTAGACTACTGATAACAAGGGCGGAGCTAGTGATCAGTGGACTACATTACTGAGAACCAAACAGTGGAGGTGAGAGAAAGGGGCGGAGTCAGTAAATCAGTCAGATCTGTTTTGGCAGCACAAGGGGCACTTAATATTAGGCAGGTGGTACTAATGTTATGGCTGATCAGTGTATATTTATTGATTTTGCGAACCGTTGCCAGCTGTGCAACAACCGTCAGCCCTTCCTGCACTCCCCCGCTGTCCAGGGTGCTAACTGGCCCCTGATCAGTTTTGGACAGCCCCTTACTCCACACAGCAAGGGGGCGGAGACTATCGACATGACACGGCTGGCAGCTGTAAACAAGCACAGCTGCAGGCACTTGCCCACGCCTCTGCCACCACCATAAGAACCCTGGCTGAGAGAGCAGTGGGTGAGTATTCATGCTCCAGACAGCAGACCCAGACGCTCTGTTTGCCTTCTGCTTCCTGCTGCTCGTGTGTTCTCTACCTCTTTCTCACCTCACAGACGCCTGAGGCCCCAATGACTCTGGCATTTTTTCACCGGACCAGACTCCCTGGAAGCTCCCTTTCTGCCACACCGGCCCAACAGCACCAGCTACTCCACTGCTGCCTTCATTTTCGTGGAGACTACAGCCCTTTTCTTAAACACACCCACACCCGGAGTTTCCACTCCATCCAGTTTTACCATGATCAACACCAGCTGAAGAACTCATTCAACCTTTATTCAAACTGTTTCGGCAAGGTTTGGTTCAAACCCTTGAGAATCGGACACCTCAGTGCCGGGTCAGACCCCTCAGCGCCGGATCAGACCCCTCAGTGTCAAGTCAGACCTCTCAGTGCCGGGTAAGACCCCTCAGTGTCGAGTCAGACCCCTCAGTGCCGGGTCAGACCTCTCAGCGCTGAGTCAGACCCCTCAGTGCCATGTCAGACCCCTCAGTGCCATGTCAGACCCCTCAGTGCCAGGTCAGACCCCTCAGCGCCGGGTCAGACCACTCAGTGCCAAATCAGGCCCTCTCAGCCCTGGGACAGAGCCCTCAGTGCTGGGTAAGACCCCTCAGTGCAGGCTCAAGCCCCTCAGTGCCGGCTCAGACCCCTCAGTGCCGGGTCAGGCCCCTTAGTGCCGGGTCTTAATGAATAGTCTAATGCAGAAATACGATGCTGTGTCTCTGTGCTAGCTGTGGTGTTCAGGACACTCATTGCTAATGTTGCTAATGTTGCTAATGTTGCTAATGTTTATATGGACTGAGTGGGAGGAGCTAAACCAGGATTGATGTTTCCTCCTCTAGAATGAAGCTCAGTAACTGCTGGACTTTAGGCTGTCCAGTCAGAGATGTGAAGTTTTGTTTGTTGCCTTTCATCCATGTTGGAGGGACTTCCAGACATGCTAACTGTCCACTTATTTAATTACACCATTATTAGTGTGTTATTACACATTACAGCACATATCATTATTGTACTGTTATTAAACCACTGTGGGAACTGGGAGCTTCAAATACAGAAGGGAGAAGCTGCAGAAAACAGACGAGTGGAATGATATTCATAAACGACCGGACAGTCAAAGAGCAACTGCACCTGTGATGGGATATAAGGAGTGTGTTCAGGCGGTGTGTGTGTGTGTGCGGTTGGGGGGTAGTGTAGGGGGGTGGTCCACTAGAGTTTCACACTCTCAGGAAAGGAAAATGATAAATGACAAAGTGTTCCAGATCCAATCTCCATGTAAATCAGGGCCTGAGCTCAGGTGGAGCTGCAGTTTCTAATGCGTCTGCTGGAACAGATCAGACTCTTCATTCCCACCTGCACTTCAGAGCTTCATTCCAGCAGCTCCACACTGCTCTCCTGCACCATCATCTGAGCTGAGCTCGGTCAGAGAGCGTTACTATCCTCCTGCTTCAACCAGCAGGCCCTGTACTAGATAACCACTAGAACCGCAGACCTTCAGACCCCAAATTCCTCCACTGTGAATGGAAACCATCTGAACGTCTCCAACAAAAACACTAATCAGATTAATCAGATTGATTTGACTGATCAAAGTGGTTAGAGTGATCAGAGTGATTAGACTGGTTAGAGTAGTTAGAGTGATCAGATTGATTGGACTGATCAAAGTGGTTAGAGTGATCAGAGTGATTAGACTGATTAGAGTGGATAGAGTGATCAGAGTGATTGGTTACAGTGATTAGATTGATCAGACTGATTAGACTGATCAGAGTGTTTAGAGCAATCAGAGTGATCAGACTTATTAGACTGATCAGAGTGGTTGGGTCGAGTGATTAGAGAGATTGGTGTGATTACAGTGATCAGAGTAATCAGTTTAGAGTGATCAGCGTGATCAGACTGATAAGACTGGTTAGAATGATCAGAGTAATCAGATTGATCAGATTGACTAGAGTGATCAGCGTGATCAGACTGATAAGACTGGTTAGAATGATCAGAGTAATTAGATTGATCAGAGTGATTAGAGTGATCTGAGTAATCAGATTGGTTAGATTGATTAGAGTGATCAGAGTGATCAGAGTAATCAGATTTATGAGACTGATTAGAGTGATCAGAGTGATCAGACTGATAAGACTGGTTAGAATGATCAGAGTAATTAGATTGATCAGAGTGATTAGAGTGATCTGAGTAATCAGATTGATCAGATTGATTAGAGTGATCAGAGTGATTAGAGTAATCAGATTTATCAGATTGATTAGAGTGATCTGAGTAATCAGATTTGTTAAGATTGTTTAGAGTAATCAGATTGGTCAGATTGATTAGAGTGATCGGAGTGATTAGAGTAATCAGATTGATCAGATTGATTAGAGTGATCAGAGTAATCAGATTGATCAGAATGATTAGAGTGATCAGATTAATCAGATTGATCAGAGTGATTAGAGTGATCAGAGTAATCAGATTGATCAGATTGATTAGAGTGATCAGAGTAATCAGATTGATCAGAATGATCAGCAGAATGGTCCAGAATTAGCAGCAGCTCCGATTATGACCTCAGGAGAGACGCGTCCAGACAGCAGCGCTTCTGCTGCCAAAGTGTTCATTTACTGCACCAGTGGAGCTTCAGTGGAGACGATTCGAGATGTGGGACTGGAAAACATACAGACACACACACACACTCACACTCATACAGACACACAGACACACACACACAGACACACACACACTCACACACACACACACACTCACAAACACATAAACAGACACACTTCTGCACGCATCCCTGGTCAATTGATAGAACTTGAGTGGAGCATGGAGGGCAATTACACCCATCGATCTGGAGGAGGTGTGTGAGTGTGTGTGTGGGCTGGTGTGTCCCACTGATTGACAGGGCATTAAAAGTACCATAGAATACATTTCTTTTCAATAAATGCTCGGGGCAACAAGCCTATGCTATATGTCCAAATGTTTGTGGACACCCTTTCTAATGAATGCACACACACATACACACAGCTTGTCTAGGCGTGGGCTAGAGGGGTATAAAGCCCCCCAGCAGCATTGAGCTGTGGAGCACTGGAGGAACTGTGTTCTTTGGAATGATGGTGGTGGTGCTTCATCCAGTAGTTTTGGGATACTGAGTTGGGGATGATGAGGTGGGGTGGTGATCAATCATTCAACATTCTGACCTCAGTCATGGTCTTGTCGCTGAATGCAATCAAATCCTTACAGCAATGCTCTTCCAGAATCTAGTAGACAGCCCTGTTCCCAAGACAGTAGAGACAGTTACTCCAACAAAAGCAGAATCAGCTCTTTTTAATACCCTTGATTTAGAAGAAACATTAAATGAGTAGGTGTCCCAATACTTTTGTCCATTTAGTGCATTTACAAGACTTGACAATCTGTGCAACCCTTTAACCAGACAAAGAACCCTTTAACCAGGCAAAGAACCATTTAACCAGACAAAGAACCATTTAACCAGACAAAGAACCCTTTAACCAGGCAAAGAACCCTTTAACCAGGCAAAGAACCCTTTAACCAGTGCAAAGAACCTTTTAACCAGACAAAGAACCATTTAACCAGGCAAAGAACCATTTAACCAGGCAAAGAACCCTTTAACCAGACAAAGAACCATTTAACCAGACAAAGAACCCTTTAACCAGGCAAAGAACCCTTTAACCAGGCAAAGAACCATTTAACCAGACAAAGAACCATTTAACCAGACAAAGAACCCTTTAACCAGTGCAAAGAACCCTTTAACCAGGCAAAGAACCCTTTAACCAGGCAAAGAACCCTTTAACCAGTGCAAAGAACCTTTTAACCAGACAAAGAACCATTTAACCAGGCAAAGAACCATTTAACCAGGCAAAGAACCCTTTAACCAGACAAAGAACCATTTAACCAGTGCAAAGAACCATTTAACCAGACAAAGAACCATTTAACCAGGCAAAGAACCATTTAACCAGTGCAAAGAACCCTTTAACCAGGCAAAGAACCATTTAACCAGACAAAGAACCATTTAACCAGACAAAGAACCCTTTAACCAGGCAAAGAACCCTTTAACCAGTGCAAAGAACCTTTTAACCAGACAAGGAACCATTTAACCAGACAAAGAACCCTTTAACCAGGCAAAGAACCATTTAACCAGTGCAAAGAACCTTTTAACCAGACAAAGAACCATTTAACCAGGCAAAGAACCATTTACCCAGACAAAGAACCATTTAACCAGACAAAGAACCCTTTAACCAGGCAAAGAACCCTTTAACCAGACAAAGAACCATTTAACCAGACAAAGAACCATTTAACCAGACAAAGAACCCTTTAACCAGTGCAAAGAACCCTTTAACCAGGCAAAGAACCCTTTAACCAGGCAAAGAACCCTTTAACCAGTGCAAAGAACCTTTTAACCAGACAAAGAACCATTTAACCAGGCAAAGAACCATTTAACCAGGCAAAGAACCCTTTAACCAGACAAAGAACCATTTAACCAGTGCAAAGAACCATTTAACCAGACAAAGAACCATTTAACCAGGCAAAGAACCATTTAACCAGTGCAAAGAACCCTTTAACCAGGCAAAGAACCATTTAACCAGACAAAGAACCATTTAACCAGACAAAGAACCCTTTAACCAGGCAAAGAACCCTTTAACCAGTGCAAAGAACCTTTTAACCAGACAAGGAACCATTTAACCAGACAAAGAACCCTTTAACCAGGCAAAGAACCATTTAACCAGTGCAAAGAACCTTTTAACCAGACAAAGAACCATTTAACCAGGCAAAGAACCATTTACCCAGACAAAGAACCATTTAACCAGACAAAGAACCCTTTAACCAGGCAAAGAACCCTTTAACCAGACAAAGAACCATTTAACCAGACAAAGAACCCTTTAACCAGGCAAAGAACCATTTAACCAGTGCAAAGAACCTTTTAACCAGACAAAGAACCATTTAACCAGGCAAAGAACCATTTACCCAGACAAAGAACCATTTAACCAGACAAAGAACCCTTTAACCAGGCAAAGAACCCTTTAACCAGTGCAAAGAACCTTTTAACCAGACAAAGAACCATTTAACCAGGCAAAGAACCCTTTAACCAGGCAAAGAACCCTTTAACCAGACAAAGAACCATTTAACCAGTGCAAAGAACCATTTAACCAGACAAAGAAACATTTAACCAGGGCAAAGAACCCTTTAACCAGTGCAAAGAACCCTTTAACCAGGCAAAGAACCCTTTAACCAGACAAAGAACCATTTAACCAGGCAAAGAACCATTTAACCAGTGCAAAGAACCATTTAACCAGACAAAGAACCATTTAACCAGTGCAAAGAACCCTTTAACCAGTGCAAAGAACCATTTAACCAGTGCAAAGAACCCTTTAACCAGACAAAGAACCATTTAACCAGTGCAAAGAACCCTTTAACCAGGCAAAGAACCCTTTAACCAGACAAAGAACCATTTAACCAGTGCAAAGAACCATTTAACCAGGCAAAGAACCATTTAACCAGTGCAAAGAACCTTTTAACCAAGCAAAGAACCATTTAAACATCCAACTAGAGCCTTTAATGTTCTCCATAAAGGCAGTAGTTCTCTATAGAACCACAACAACTCAGGATCACCATTTTCAATAGAGTATTGAAAAAGGGTTCTTTAACTTGTTATGAGAGTGGAACCTTTTTGGTGGTATATAGGATATCTACAAGAGGGTTTTCACCAGTGCAAAGAACTCTTTATCTATACAAAGAATTGTTTCAACATCCACATAGTTCCTTCTGTTCTCGTGGTTCTGCATAGAACCCTTGCCTTTGCTAAAGAACCCTTATTTTGTATTAGTGTAGACAAGAAAAACCTCTTGTTTATGGTTTAAAGTATGTTTTAAAAAGTTTCTAGACAAAATCAAAAAGTGTTCTACTATTGTTGAAGTCAAATTACCTTTTTGTCTAGAACCATACAGAACATTTATGGCTTGGAATGTAAAGAACCTTTTTTACAGTGTAATACAAAGTAAGAGCAGAATCCCTTTAGGCTTTTTTATTGTTCAGGATGTAGGTCACACCCAGACAGACCTAAACGGCTCACTCAGGTCTCCCCTAGGTTCTCTTTATGGGGTCTTCTCTTTGAGGGTCTCAGACTCAGACTTGAGGGAAGATAAGGACAGTCTTTAGAGAACGGGGAACCTCCTGAGATCTCACTGCTGATCTGAGGCGCTGCTTTTCTCTGATTGGATAAAAGGTATGAAGGGTCTGAGGTTTCTGGGCTTTGCGAGGGAATTTCATCACCCCCATCTGAGCTTCACCGCGTCTGAACAGGATCGGCCAACGTAGCCGAGTGCGTTACGGAGGAGTGATGTGATGTTTGACGATGTGGCGTCCCGGCATTGACTTACTCTGCCACCGAAGCGCTGAACCCACTCACTCACACACTTCAGACTTTAAGTGGAAGTAGAACCCACTGTAGCACAGCTGTTCTGCAGGAGTTCTAGATAGATATAACATAACAGCCATAACATTAAAACCGGGTACAGTGAATAACATTAATGGTCTGGTTCCAATTTCAGCTGTGAAGGGGGGGATTCTATTAGGCAGCAAGTGAGGATCAGTCAGGTCTTGAAGGTGATGAAGGTACTGAAGCAGGAAAATTGGTTGAAGGTAAGAACCTAAGACAATGTTCAAGACAATGACTGGGTCAGAATATCTCCAGAACATCAGCAAGCAGGTTGTGTGTGGTGTTTCTGGTATGCGGTGGTCAGTACCTACCAAAAGTGCTCCGAGAAAGGACAACCAGTAAACCGGCAACAGGGTCATGGGCGCACCTTTACATCTCAGGGAACGTTACAGAAGTCCTGCAAGATGAAGCATTACTAAGTTTGCCTGGAAAGGTTGATGCAGCATCCAGCCCTGCCCTTGGTCAATAAGGCCGATTGAGAAATCACACTGACGGGGTTTTGGCGGTCGGTATCAGCCCCAAAAACACTGATCAGTCCATCTCTAGCACTACTCAAACATTCACATGTAAGGCATTTAGCAGATGCTCTTCTCCAGATCGACTTACAAAAGAGCTTCACTGTTTACTAAAGAAAAACCTTAGCTAGTCTAAATAGACTAAAATTCAAAATTCCTCTAATCTCAGACTCTACTAAACACAAGTCAATATTGAGACCATAGTACTCTTCTCTTCACCTGAGTACTCTCAGAAGAGGAGGGTCTTCAGTCTGGGTTTGAAGACAGCGAGCGTTGGACTCTGCTGTTCGGACCCCCAGGGGAAGTTCGTTCCATCACTTCGGTGCAGGACAGTAAAAAGCCTGGACGCTCGTCTTTTCTTTGAGAACCCTTTGTAGCACCTTCATTTGTACAGTAGATCTAAGGATGATTCAAAGCACAGGCCCTTTTCCTCTAATTTCCTCTGTCCCATCTGTCATCAGATCGGTGCCAAAGAACCAATCAGAGTTAGCGATGTGTTTACGTTACTTACCCCGACTCCACTAGATCATCTAACCTGCTTCCCCTAGCAGACAGCATGTCCCTAAAACACACCAACGCCTGAGTTAATCAATGCCAGTCGGTCAGTCATACCGGCCACGCGCTTTCTCGATTAGCTCCCTGTGCTCAACATCTCCCCTCTCTATTCGCTAAAACAGTGTGGAAATGCTCTCTTTCGCTGGTCGGGCTTCTGAAAATGTTGCCGTCTTGTCTCGTAACCTCAGTCTAACATTTCTGCCTTTAAATCCAGAAGGTGGTGATTACTGAAAACAGGCCTGGCTGCACCAACAAGGCTGGAGTTGCTCTCCAGCTTCCTGCTGGACATTTCCATGTTCCACCTGGAACCTGGTTTTCCTTTGCGCACCATCAGGCCCTTGCAATTGGTCCAGCCATGTTTAGCTCCTCCTCCTCTGCTGTGTTCTCTCTTCACTTGCTTCCTGTAGCTGCTGCCCAGGTCATCAGATTTAACTCCCTGACTCTGGCCTACAAAGCCAAGACTGGACCAGCAAGCCCCACCGTACTTGAGGGCGATGGTCAAAAGCCTGATCTGCACCAAGAGCCCTTCCAGCTTCAAGTACGGCTCGGCTCGACCCGCCATCCTTTAAGATCCACGGAGGACGAGCGTCCAGACTTTTTACTGTCCTGCACCGAAGTGGTGGAACGAACTTCGCCTGGGTGTCCGAACGGCCGAGTCCAACGCTCACTGTCCTCAAAACCAGACTGAAGACCCTCCTCTTCTGAGAGGACTTAGTGAGCAGAATGTAAAGTGTGTGGAGGATTGGGGTCTCCAGACTGACTTCTGTATTTAGTAGAATCTAAGATTAGAGGGGTCTTTTGGAGCCTAAACTAAGTTGAGTCAACTCAGAAAATACTCACTTCACATTTAAACCCCCACAGTGAAGCAGAGCAGTTCTCAGCTGAGGCTCCACATCAGCAACCCAGGGAATACCTGATGAAGGAACAGCAGAGGAACATCATGATGAGGGTTTCTGCGGCGTTCCCATGTTCAGTAAATAAAAGACGCGACGCTGCATTAAAAATGAAAGACTCAGCAATGAAGTGAGAACGTCACCAATCAGACGCCATACCATCCATACCTGCAGCTCCACGAGCAGCTCCAGAGCTTCATTCACTATTCATACCTGCTGCAGAGAATCATCTTCCACAGAGACGAGCAGTGACAGCTTCCCTGTCCCCTCGCTTACTCTCTCTCTCTCTCTCTCTCTCTCTCTCTCATATTCGCTCCCCTGGGCAGGATTTGGGAATCTTTATTTTATGGATTTCTCGATCGCCCATCCAGGTAAGGTAGTCCAAAGCAGTGGAGCGCGTCCAGAAGGCAGCGGGAACGACAGCAGGGGAAGCTCATCCGAACCCCTCGCTGGAGTCGTCTCAATAAGACGTGAAGTTCGGAGCTCACAGTAACACCGCAAGTGTGCAGAGTGATCACACTGCGAGCAGACACCCTGACGGACAACTACACTAAATGGACAAAAGTATTTGGACACTTGCTCATTCATTGTTTCTTTTCAAAATCAAGGGGATTAAAAAGAGCTGATCCTGCTTTTGTTGGAGTAACTGTCTCTACTATCCAGGAAGAAGGCTTTCTACTAGATTTTGGAGGAGCATTGGTGTGAGAATTTGATTGTATTCCAGTCCGTCAGCATTAGCAAACTGAAAGGAATTAAAGAACATAGAGCCCAGGTTTGGAATCAGGACTGTTTCTTGATCCCATTAGCACTCATGCTAATCAGCACATGCTAGTCATTGGCAGTAAAATATCTCAAAGAAATCACTAATGGATTTGCATCCAAAGCTTTAGTGAATCTGAACAATGCAATGAACACAATTTATATTTATTTAAGGAATTCTCCCACACTCTAAAATGAAAAATAAAGATTCTACCATAAGTTCTTTGAGCAACGCTGTAGAGGAACCATCGGTGGTTCTATAGAAAGATTGTTGTAAAGTGAAGAACCTTTTCAAGGTTTTAAGATGTCAGTGTAAAGGTTCTTTAGCAATTTAAAGCAAGTTCTCCACATTCACATCCCTTGAACGGTCCTTCATGGAACCATTCAAAAATGGTTGTTCTAGGGCATCGCTCAAAGGATCCTTTAGAAGACCTTTATTCGTAAGAGTGTCACCAAAGTTTTCGCTTAGGTTTGATGGACATAATGGCCGGTCAGCATGATCATTTTTGACCAAGCTAACCAGTTTGGTGAAGCTGATTGAAGCAAGTGGACCAGCATGGTCCGACTGGGTCATGCTAGTCAGTAAATCTGGTCGTACTGGTCAAGAGCTAAGACTGAATGAATTGCTAGTCAACTGTACTTTACAGGAAAGCAATTTTACAGTAAAAAAAAAAGTCCTGCCCAGAATTCTGCAATTCTTTTCTTCTACAACAGTAAAAGTAAGATACAGTAACAAGTAAGATGAAGGTTTGTTTTTTTAGTGTAGCAATGAAATGCTTTAGGTGGCATATATAGAGAAACGTCAGTGGCCCTAGTACAGAGCCTTGTGGTACACCACACATCCCCATTCGTTTTGTATTCATTTTTCT
The DNA here is from genome assembly GCF_030463535.1 of Salminus brasiliensis. Taxonomy (NCBI): domain Eukaryota; kingdom Metazoa; phylum Chordata; class Actinopteri; order Characiformes; family Bryconidae; genus Salminus; species Salminus brasiliensis. The sequence continues at coordinate 3,114,051 of NC_132899.1, read as the reverse complement.
GTGTATGGAAAAGGCGCTGTTATATAAACTGTTAGAAGTTGATCAGTCAGGATCCAAACCAGGAGATACCTCATTAAGCGTTTTCAGCCAGTCTAACAGAATCAAACTGAGATCTACGCTGTCAAACGCCAACAATGACAAATTACGCCCACACAAAGAGCCCTGCCCTGGCAGACCTGCCGGAGAGGCAACCCTGGTAGGAGGACAGCAACCGATTCATCATTATTTAATATCTATATTAGGGCTGTCAGTGTACCATGACGAGCCCTAAATCCTGACTTATATATTTAATGAATGCGATTCTTAGTCTGAGATTAATCTAATGAGCTATAGCTTCATTCAGAGGAGTCAGGTTTATGGATTATGAGTGTGCTGACTGCTAATCGGAGCTTTCTAGTGTACAGTAGATCCGAGGCTGAGGGAGTTTACTGTTATTAACAGATGTCGGATTACTTCTGTGAGCTTCTCTTTAAATAAATGTTTGATTTTGTCTGTTTTCACAGTCTGCTTCAGACGCCCCGCCAGAAGATCCATCATCTGTGATCTGTGTTTTCTTCTCTGTGTGAGTGTTTGAATGATGTAAGACTTTAATATTTATGTCTATATTATCCAATATTACAGCTGCACTGATATCATTTATCCTGATAATACATCCAGTCACCATATTTCAAATACACACTAAACGGACAAAAGTATTGGGACACCTGATCATTTATTCATGGTTTCTTTTGAAATCAAGGGTATTAAAAATAGTTGATCCTGCTTTTTTGGAGTAACTGTCTCTACTGTTCAGGGGAGGCTCTCTACTCTGCTGTGAGGATTTGATTGCATTCACTAACAAGGGTATTAATGAGGTCAAGATGTTGGGGTCAACTCCCCAACGCATCCCAAAAGTACTGGATGGAGCTCCACCATCCATCATTACAGAGAACACAGTTCTTCCACTGCTCCACAGCTCCTCAATGCCGGGGGGCTTTATACCCCTCTAGCCCACACCTGGTATTAGGCAGCATGGTGCCAATAGGTTCATTTTTTATTTATCTGCTCCAGGGAGTCCTATTCTATGGGCAGTACTTCTCTACAGGGACTAGACAAGCTGTGTGTGTGTGCATTTGCACATTGGTGTCAGCAGTAGGTGCAACCTATAGCCGCTGAATGCATTCAATAGAAAGGGTGTCCACAAACATTTGGACATATAGTGTGTATGAATGGAGTAGGGTAAAGTGTATCAGTGTTTCTCAGCTGTAGAAAAGTCTAGATTCTTTACTGTATGTGCTGGATGGTCCAGCTGGAGAGGAACCAGAGTGAGGAGGGTCAGAAGCAGTGTCTGTAAGGTTAATGGGGTTTTCGCACTGAAGGAGCTGAATGTATTTCTGTTCACAGTCCAGAGACTGTGTGTGAAAGAGCCCGGAAAAGACCTGGGAAGTAGGAGGAAAAATCAGTGCTGGGAGAGTTAGAGATAGGGGGAGATTTTACCCTTGGTCAGCAAAAATAAGCTTTTTCTTCGATATCAGGGCTTTTTTGTTCTGCTGGGTAGCCAATTCCAGTCCACTAAGTTCCTGGTTGAGTCTAAATGAACCGAACAGTTAGCCTAGACCTCCCTCTGTTGCCTCTCTCAGATCCACAATGCTACAACCGCCACACGTTACCTTCACTTTCCACTGAACACACATCACGACCAATATGTGTATGACACTATATGTCCAAATATTTGTGGCCATCCTTTCCAATAAACACTTTCTGCTATTTTAAGTTGCACCCATTGCTGACGCAGATGTGCAAATGCACATTCACAGCTTGTCTTGTCCTTGTAGAGAATACTGCCAATAGAATAGGACTCTCTGAACCAGACAAACATCATGAACCTATTGGCACCATGCTGCCTAATGCAGGCGTGGTCTAGAGGGGTATATTAGGCCCCTCGGCATTGAGCTGTGGAGCAGTGGAACTAATGGATCAGGTGGGATGGTGATCATCTAACATCCTGACCTCGCTCTTACTCGTGACACTGAATGCAATCAAATCCTCACAGCAATGCTCCAATCCTCCAGAATCTAGTAGAAAGCCTCCTTCCCTGGATGGTAGAGACAGTTACTCCAACAAAAACCCTTGATTTCAGAAGACCAAATAAATAAGCAGGTGTCCCAATACTTTTGTCCACATAGTGTATAGTGTAGTCCGCTTCATCTCTACCTTCTCGTTATCTCCTCTCACCTATTGTTACAGTATTTCTGCCCCCGGAGAGACAACCGCAGCGGATTACTCTCTCTGAAGAGAAGAAGAACATTGTGGATGAAACACCTCCACATCTGCAGGGTCTAATCCTTTCTCTCTCCACTCGGTCGGTGCCAGGGGCAGGAGCAGAAGGGCACCGAAGCTGGCAGGCTTTAGCGGCTAAGAGGCTTTGTCCTCCTCAGTGTCGCTAATGTCTTCCTCCAGCAGCAGGTAGGCCAGCTGAGTTCCCTGAGGCTGAAGGAAGAGTGAAGCTCCTCCTCATCACTGTTCCTCTGCTGTTCATTCATTTCTAACTGTTCTGAGATCTTTTTAAAGCCCTACCCAGACTCCTTTGCATCTATAACCTTTGTTCTGAAGGCCTCAGAGAGCTCTTTAGAGCTGGCCAGGGTGATCTTCACCACCCACTTCTACAATCAGATGTTTAAATACACTATATGGACATAAGTACTGGGACACCTACAGGAGCTTTTCTGACACCCCATTCTAAACCCATAGGCATCATTAATATGGAGCTGGTCCCCCTTTGCTTTAAGCTCTACCAGCAGCAGCAGCAGGTCTGGAGCTCTGCTGCAGTTATTGAGTCTGCTCTGAGCTCAAAAAACACCATGGCCAGATCAAGCTGGACCAGCTTAGCTTTTGACCAGTATTGGGTAAGTTTTGGGTAAGTAAGAGCTTAATAATCCAGCAGCCTAACTGAAGTAGTCGACTAGTCTGAGCAGGCTGGTTGACAAGCATGACCTACTTCACCATATTGGTCAACCAGCTTTACCAAACTAGTCAACCAGTATGACCAGCTGGACGACCAGCGTGGATAGGTTGGTAAAACTGGTAGACCAGATAGTCCATCAAACTGGTTGAGAGCTAAACTGGTTAGCCATTTAAACTACCTGGATTTCCAGCATAGGGTATGTTCCAGAAAGACTTTTGAACCACCTTGACCATCAAAGACAGGGTTAGACCATCTGAAACCGGCTGAAACCAGCAGAAGCTGGTGCTTGTCTATGTTCTCGTCTTCTTCTGTTGTCCATTTCACATGTTCTGCTCCACCATCAGCACCTCAGCACCTCTGACTAACGAAGGAAATGTGGAGTATACTGATGTTTCTGTAAGTTAGCTCCTGCTGAAGTGTGTGTGTGTGTATCTATGTGTGTGTGTTCCTTGGACAGGAGTGTGTGTTCTCTGTTCTTTGTTCTAATCGTGTAAGATCTCATCATCTCAGATCTCATGTTAGCATGCAGCCACAATTAGCCAAAACGCTTGCCTGTCTATCTTAGCGGAGGTGAGGAACAGTGCGTCACTGCCTTCACTTAAAGGTCAACACACACACACACTGCACACACACACACACACACTGCACACACACACACCAGCAGCAGCTAGTTCTCAGTCTTTTATTAGAAGCAGTGTTTCTGGAGTGTTAGTGTTCATGTTACTCTCAGATACGCTGTGTTGGAGCTTTGGGCCAAAGGATTAACACATATTGCTAATTCCATCTGTCACACTGAAGCAAGCAAATGCTAAAAGCTAAAAGCTAAAGGCTAAGGCCTTGCTGTGGGGGTGTTAAATATGAAGCAAAAAAACACACACACACATTGTCTTCAGACTGTTTATATATATATATATATATATATATATATATATATATATATATATATATATATATAATTATTTATTAATCATATACACTGTATGTCCAAATGTTTGGACAAACGCCCCTTCTATTGAAGGCATTTAGCTGCTTTAGGTTGCACCCATTGCTGACACAGATGTGCAAATGCACACACACACAGACACACAGCCTGTCTTGTCCCTATAGAGAAGTACTGCCAATATAATAGGACTCTCTGGAGCAGATAACCAGATAACCTATTGGCCTATATAGCTGAGCTGTGGAGCAGTGGAAGAACTGTGTTCTCTGGAATGATGGTGGAGCTCCATCCAGTACTTTTGGGATGATTTGGGGAGTTTGGGGATGAGGTGGGATGGTGCTCATTCAACATCCTGACCTCACTAACGCTCTTGTCGCTGAATGCAATCAAATCCACATAGCAATGCTCTTCCAAAAACTAATAGAAAGCCTTAGTCCCTGAAGCAACAAAAGCAGATCAACTATTTTGAACACCCTTGATTCCAGAAGAACCAATGAATTAGTGGGTGTCCAAATACTTTTGTCATCATAGTGTATATCAAATGATCCAGCTGCATCTTTACTGTTTATTCCGTACCATTGAAACCTGAGTTCTGCTGCTTAGGCATTCAGATTATACACAGATGCAGACTGGGAGCTCTAGATATATCTGCATGCTTTAACTTTTTTACTTTTCTTATCTTGTTGCCACCGTAGACTGCAAACTGCAGCCAATGGGAATTCTGGCTAGTGGCTAACGAGGACCTCTGGGTAGGCCTAACGGGGACCTAGGGGGCTAATTATATATAGTTATACCTGTAAATATGTGCTGTTTGTTTACTTACGCTTTAGGTGCCTTTTGGCAGGTTCGGACTTTCTATACCTGAATGTGTTCAAGCTGAGTTCTGCCAGAACTGATATCCTTCCAGCAAGCAGAGAACATTGCAGAAACGTTTCAGCAATGTTTTTACGTTTCCAGGAAGGTCAGCCTGTAATGTTACAGAAATTAATTTCCACAAAAGACTTCATGTAATAATGGAGAGCATCATAATGTTATTAGAACATTTCTTTTACAACATTTCTAGACAAAAACTTACATTGTAAAAACATCTTAAGTAACTTTTCCAAAACTGAAAATTAACCCAATTATATATAGAATTATGCAAATAATATTTAATGAATGAGTCATAAAATGTCCAAACCTAAGAATGGGAACATTTCTTTTTTATTAAATATTTATTTAGATTAGGAAATGTGGAAACAAAAATAAATAACTGTAGAAATCAAAAAATGTTGAAATATGTATATAAATCAAATAAATACATTTGAAACTAATTAAAAAATAAATGTTGAAATACAGAATTACATAAATAAAAAAGGTTAAATTGTAGAAATAGAGAAAGAAAGGAATAAATAACAGATATACAGAATTACACAAATAAATGTATAAATATGGAAACAGAAATAAATAAATGCAGAATACATAATGAAATGTTTGAAAAGTAATAAATAATGTATTAAATAAGTGTAGATGATAATAATAATGAAACAAATAAATGTTGAAATAGAGAAATAAATAAATGTAGAAATACAGAAATACCTAGAAAGAATTACATAAATAAATAAATGTTGAATTGTAGAAACAAATTAAAAAAGAAATTAATAAATAAAAAGCAGAAATACAGAAATAAATAAATAATAGAAATACAGAATTACACCAATACATTAGCATTACATTATGTACAATACATTACATTAGCAATGTGGAAACAGAAATAAATAAATGCAAAATATATTTAAATGTTTAAATACTAAATAATGAAATAAATAAATGTAGAAATACATAAATACCGAAATGCAGAAATACAGAAATAAATACATAAATGTAAAAATACATACATACATACTTAAATACCTAATACATAAATGTAGAAATGTGAAAACAGAAATAAATAATTGCAGAATATATAAAAAATAATGTAATAAATAAGTGTAGAAATACAAATAGATGATTAAATGTGGAAGCATAAAAAATAAATACATTTAGAAATTCTTACATATATAAATACCTAAATGTAAAAGTACATAAATAAATAAATAAATATTAAGAGTAGTTTTGTGCTCTCGAGCACAGGCAGCTACACAGCAGTGCAGTTATCTAGTCCAGTTTGACATCTCTGGTTAAAAGAAGAGCTTCATCTTTGCTCTGTGAGGTAAAGTAATGAAAAGATGAGTGGATGAACTCAGCAGAGCCGAGCTAAATTCATCTGCAGTGTTATAAAACTCTCCCACAGCTCCTGACAGCAGCGGCGGCACAGGTTAAGAATGGTGAGATATTGATCAGATGTCAGAACGTCGTACGCTAAAGCTCTTCTCCAGCTGCTCTGGAGTCCTCCCCAGGACAGGAAGGTCCGATAGTGCTGGACGGGCTTCATTTGTACTCGTGGTCTGCCAGTGGCTGGATGAGAGGTCAGCCTTGACTGGTACTGAGAAGCTCATGAGCATCACTCTGAGAAGCTTCATGAAGTTTCCACATGAAAGGGAAATGAATCACAAGCTTCTGATCACATCTTCCACCTGCCTGCACTTAACAGCTGCAGCTGCTGAACCGCAGTGGAGGAACAACGGTTCACACTGTTTTTTGATTAACCTGAGAGTCCGTCTGCAGTGTGTAGGCCTCAGAGTTACACACTCCGCCCCTCTGATATCTGTTGTACACTACCCGGGCCTCAGCTCGTTGGATTTGGTGTGTTGTACTGTGATAGTCACACGTCCATGTGAATAGAAGAGTGAATGGTGTTTGGTGGAGAATTGTGGTGTTTATGATGGTGTTTGGTGGAGAGTGATGGTGTTTGGTGGAGAATTGTGGTGTTTATGATTGTGTTTGGTGGAGAGTGATGGTGTTTGGTGGAGAATCAGGGTGTTTATGGTGGTGTTTGGTCAAGAGTGATGGTGTTTAGTGGAGGATGGTGGTATTTATGATGGTATTTGATGAAGAGTGATAGTGTTTGGTGCAGAATGGTGGTGTTTGATGGAGAATTGTAGTGTTTATGATGGTGTTTGGTGGAGAGTGATGGTGATTAGTGGAAAATGATGGTGTTTATGATGGTGTTTGATGGATAATGATGGTATTTGGTGGAGAATGGTGGTGTTTGGTGGATATTGATGGTGTTTGGTGTATAATTGTGTTTATGATGGTGTTTGGTGGAGAATGGTGGTGTTTGATGGAGAATTGTGGTGTTTATGATGGTGTTTGGTGAAGAATTGTGGTGTTTATGATGGTGTTTGGTGGAGAGTGATGGTGTTTGGTGGAGAATTGTGGTATTTATGATGGTGTTTGGTAGAGAATGGTGGTGTTTGTGATGTTGTTTGGTGGAGAGTGATGTTGTTTGGTGGATATTGATGGTGTTTGGTGTAGAATTGGGTTTATGATGTTTGATGGAGGTTTTATGATTTATGATGTTTTATGATGGTGTTTGGTGGAGAATTATGGTGTTTATGATGGTGTTTGGTGGAGAGTGATGGTAATTAGTGGAAAATTATGGCGTTTATGATGGTGTTTGGTGGATAATGATGGTGTTTGGTGGAGAATGGTGGTGTTTATGATGGTGTTTGGTGGAGAGTGATGGTGTTTGGTGGAGAATTGTGGTGTTTATGATGGTGTTTGGTGGAGAGTGATGGTGTTTGGTGGAGAATCAGGGTGTTTATGGTGGTGTTTGGTCAAGAGTGATGGTGTTTAGTGGAGGATGGTGGTATTTATGATGGTATTTGATGAAGAGTGATGGTGTTTGGTGCAGAATGGTGGTGTTTGATGGAGAATTGTAGTGTTTATGATGGTGTTTGGTGGAGAGTGATGTGATTAGTGGGAAATGATGGTGTTTATGATGGTGTTTGATGGATAATGATGGTATTTGGTGGAGAATGGTGGTGTTTGGTGGATATTGATGGTGTTTGGTGTAGAATTGTGTTTATGATGGTGTTTGGTGGAGAATGGTGGTGTTTGATGGAGAATTGTGGTGTTTATGATGGTGTTTGGTGAAGAATTGTGGTGTTTATGATGGTGTTTGGTGGAGAGTGATGGTGTTTGGTGGAGAATTGTGGTATTTATGATGGTGTTTGGTAGAGAATGGTGGTGTTTGTGATGTTGTTTGGTGGAGAGTGATGTTGTTTGGTGGATATTGATGGTGTTTGGTGTAGAATTGGGTTTATGATGTTTGATGGAGGTTTTATGATTTATGATGTTTTATGATGGTGTTTGGTGGAGAATTATGGTGTTTATGATGGTGTTTGGTGGAGAGTGATGGTAATTAGTGGAAAATTATGGCGTTTATGATGGTGTTTGGTGGATAATGATGGTGTTTGGTGGAGAATGGTGGTGTTTGTGATGTTGTTTGGTGGAGAGTGATGTTGTTTGGTGGATATTTGATGGTGTTTGGTGGAGAATTGTGTTAATGATGGTGTTTGGTGGAGAATAATGGTGTTTAGTGGTGAATGGTGGTGTTTATGATGGTGTTTGGTGGAGAATGATGGTGTTTAGTGGTGAATGGTGGTGTTTATGATGGTGTTTGGTGGATTTTTATGCTGTTTCTCATTATGATTGGTAAAGAATGATGTTGGATCCCTTGAGCTGGATCTGTTGTGTGTGGTGGGGAAAAGCTAAACCATGCTGGGTGGTTTGGTGGAGAATAAGGCTGTTTGCAGGAGAATGAGGGTATATATCAGAGAATGCTGGTTGTTGGTGGAGATTTATGGTATTTAAATAATGAATCAATTTTTTTTATTATTTCATTAATTCTATTAATATTCTAGTTTCATTAACTACACAAAATCTCTCACAGTACTTCCCCAAATGAAAGCCTGCAGAATGATTCTCCTGGTGACAGCTCACCAAGCCCTACTTCAGGTAAACAGCTCGTAGGCCGTTATTCTGAGCAGCTGCTCATCCAGCACTCCTGCAAGCCTTCATCACTCCAGATGAAGGCTTGCAGAACGATTTTCCATATGGAGGCTCAATCAACTCTATTCTACTATCCAATTAGGACCAACAAAAGAGCCCCAAAGGTCCTAATTGTAATACAAGAGCTAATGGTCCAATATAAGGCAGTAGGAGGGTCTGGGATGTGAATATAGGTGTGTGTGGAATGGTCTGATTAGGTTAATAGAATCTGACTGGCTGACTGCTGGTAATAAGAACAGCCTGAGATGAGGGACGGTGAAATGAGGACCCGAGCTGAACTCTCTCCAGGGAGAGGAGAACATAGTGTAGAATAGATTTCAGATTTGAGAGCAAAACTTGAGGGTTTTATTCCAATAAGAGAGATGTACACTACCTGGCCACTTTATCAGAAACTCTTCTCTCATAGCTCCACTCTGCTGGTGTTCAGTTAGCTACTGTAGCTCATCTGTTGACGTTCAGTTTGTGTCGAGTGCTGTGGTGCGTTCAGTATGTTTGGGATGAGTTTGAGAGTTGGGGATGAGGTGGGGTGGTGATTATTTAACATCCTGACTGTTCTAATGCTCTTGACACTGAATGCAATCAAATCCTCACAGCAATGCTCCTCCAAAATCTAATAGAAGGCCTTATTCCCTGGACAGTAGACAGCATAGTTACTCCAAGAATAGCAGGAGAAACATTTTTTTACTAGCCTTTATTTCAGAAGAAACAATAAATGAGCAGGTGTCCCAATACTTTTGTCATTTTAATGTATTTACAACCTGGTTATTTAACCTCAGAATAAAACACAGCACTGAATCCACATATTATAAAAAACATTAGTGGTGGAGCAACCCTACCCCTGAAGTCTCTCAGCACCTCTGAAGACTCACGTATTCACACTTTAGCTGAGGGTTACTGTTACCTCTATACAAATCTCTATTCACAATCCCCCTAGTGTCCATTCCATGGAATAGCTATATACTGATTGAGTGGTGCATGGTAACACCGCACACAGTAAACTAGAACAGCAGAGCTTTCTGTGAGCTTCCATGTTTTCACTGCTGTTTCGGTTCTTGTTGGATGCGCTGTGTTTTTTTCCCAGTGTTTACTGATAGTCCTGTTCATGTGTTTGTTGTTCAGGATGAGAGTTCCTGACACTGATGAAGGAAGCAGTCGTTAATGCTGGGCTTTGTTAGATCAGCTTCAGCACATGCAAAGGCAAGTATGGATTACATGGCAGAAATGGAGGCCACTTCACTTGCCACTGGTGACCTAATGATGCCTCTCTGAAGGCTCTCATTTATCTCGCTCTCTCACTCTGTAAACTAGAGGGTGAGGGATGCATGGACAGTGCTGGACATCAGTCACCCTCTTACAGGACCATGGCAGGTCCTGTCGTTCCATTTCAGAGGAGCCGTGATGTACAGAGCGTCATCACCTTGAGCTTACAGGGAAAGGTAGTAAAGGTAATACTTTACTAGGATGGTCCACTGGAGATGCCTCGTAGATGCTCAGCTAACCTTCACACGATTCCCTAATGAATGTAACCCTTCACCCAATCCTAGACCTAACCTAAGGTTTAGGGTTAGATTTAAGGTTAAGGTTAGAGTTAGATGTAGCCCATGTATGGGTAGCCCAACTGAGAACCAGAAGGTTTGTCCTCGGGTTCCTTGTCGATGCCCACCAGAATCAGTGATGGGGTTAACCAGGAGGGGTTAAACTTGGGCCCCATCTGGGTGGAACACTGAATACAAGGCCTAGATGGGACCCATGTGAGATGACATTTGGAAAGGCCAACAGGGTCCCAGAACAAATGCATGTACGAACCCACTCAGAAATCATGCCCACCTGGAACCCAGGTAGCCCAAGTTCTACCATGTGTACCAGTTGGCTGGGATGGCTATATAGATTCTATAGAGAACCAATTAAACAGATCTTCAGTTAATGTTAGGTGAGCATCTACAAAGTATCCAAATACCAAATGTTACTTTAAAAATAAAGACTTTAGTTTGTAGCGAGAAGTTCGGGAACTGAAGATGTGTCTCCACTGAGGTTTTTGGACATTTTGAGAAATTAAAGAATTTCAGAACCCCGGAGGATCTGGAAATTAGCTGGAACTCTTGTAGGAACTAAAGTGTTGGTCAAGCTTTTTTGATAAACTAATCTGTTGCAGAACTTTTCTCGGGAACTCGGGTGTGTAGGAAACGTTTAAGAACCTAAAACCTTCTGGAATGTTTTGAGGAACTAAAATTTTTCGAAACATTTTTTAAATATAATAAATCTTTTAAAATAAAGAAAAAATGAGTTATGTTGAGTTTAAAATCATCAGGCTTTTAAGCAGAGTAGGATCAGTAGAACAAGGAGAGCAGTGTAGCTTTCACAGTACAGCATCCCTCCAAACACTCCTTCCTTCTAAACTCTTCTCTGGATTCTGGCAGATTTTCCCTCTTGTTCCTTCCAGTGCTGAATTTAAGAGTTACAAAGTTCATGACTGCCTCTAGTCGGCAAAGCCCATAACTGCATGCAGTGTGTCACATTATGCTGTTGCAGAACCTTTCTGAGGAACTCAGGGGTTAAGGTCTTTGAGAATCTTTTGAAGAACTAACACAGCGAAATGGACAAAGGTATTGGGACACCAAGTATTGGGTTGCTTCTTCTGAAATCAAGAGTATTAAAAAGAGTTGATCCTGCTTTTGAAGGACTGTGACCCTCTCTACTGTCCAGAGAAGAAGAAGGCTTTCTACTACTGTAGATTTTGAGGAAGAGCATCGCTGGTGAGGATTTGACTGCATTCAGCACCGAGAGCGTTAGTAAGGTCAGGATGTTGGATGGTTACCACCCCAACTCATCTCATTCAAAAGTACTGGATGGAGCTCCAACCATCCATCATTCCGGAGAACGCAGTTCTTCCACTGCTCCACAGCTCAATGCAGGATCTGCCCAATGAGTCCATGGGCCTAAGACTATCAACAGTTTTGATTTACTGCCCTTGTGTCTTCAGAGTCTTCTGGAAGAACTTTAGTTCCTCAAAACGTCCCAACTTAACTTCTAAAGTCTCGTCGTTCTGAAACTGAACATAGTTGAGAAAGATGAGAAAGTAAAGTTTTGAGCTTGAACTTCCACTTGAAGTTAGCTGAGGAGACCAATAACACCCACAACGTAGCACAAACTTCTCACTCCTGTGCTGCTAATTGTGTATGCATGAGCACCGTGTGGGAAATGAGATGTGGATGAAACGTTACAGGCCTGCATTTAAATTTGCCAGGCCAGAAAATCATTTTGTGGGTTTTGTTAGAAGCTAATTTCATTTTCGGAGGAAAAGCTGAAGCTGAGAAACCCGACGAGCGAAGAAACCTGAATTTGATTCATGCCCACATTTCTTCTCCGTCTTCAGATATCTGCTGTTTTGATACAGCCTCGTTCCTCCTGCACTAATAACCATATTAATTCACATATCTGCACGTTCCCATGGCTTGTTATCAAATCATGAGGAGCGCCTTCCTGATTTCTGACCAGGCCACTTCTCAGCACCGCAATAAGCCTGTCTGATATAGTTCACCGCAATCATCTCTCAGATCGATCACTTCACGTCAGAAGCAGAAATAATTGCTTCTGCAGCCGCATGTCCTTCAGTAAGTGTTGTATTTTTTTAGCCTGTCTTGTTTGTTAGAGTGGGTAGATAGCGCCCCCTACTGCTTCTGAAAGCGCTGGCTTTTATTATGGAACTGTGATAACTGGCTGCCACCTAGTGGTGATAATGTGAGTCCTCAAGTACAGGGACGACGTATGAGGGGATGGAGTTCTAACAGTATACGGACAAAAGTATTGGGACGCCAAGTATTGGGTTGCTTCTTCTGAAATCAATCATTTGCATGCTCCTGTGAGAACAGTGAGGTTTTAGGGTGAAGGGGTCATCAGTGCTGGTCCTGAAAAACCTGCAGGTTCTGTTGGGGTACTATAGGCTATCAGGAGAACAGTCTAACTGGGCTGGTCTTTGGTCGCCCTGTCCAGGGGGTTGTTCCTGCCTTGCGACCAGTGATTCCAGGTAGGCTTCAGACCTTCCATGACCCTGTCCAGGAAGAAGCAGGTGAAGAGATGGATGGATGTTGCAGAACCTTTTTGGGAGACTAGAGCATTCCAGGAACCTTCAGGGAACTTAAGTGTTGTGGAACCATTTGGGAAAACGTTTTGAAGTACTTATGTTTGCAAGAATGTTTAAATGATCTAAAATGTTGCAGAACCTTCTAATATGTGCTGGAACCTATTGAGAAAGTGAGCTGTTTCTGAACCTTGTGTGCTGCAACTTCAAAAAAGTAACTGTTTTTTGAAGTGTTGTAGAACCTTTTTGAAGAACTCTTGTGTGCTAGAACCTTTTTAAAGAAGAAAGCTGTTGCTGGACTTGTGTGCTGCAACATTTTAAGGTACTAAGACATTCCAGAAACCTTTTAAAGAACTTATGTTTGTGAGAATGTTTTAGGAACTTAAGTGTTGCAGAACCTTTCAAGGAACCTAAATGTGCTGGAACATGTTGAGCTAAAGCGTTCCAAGGCTTTCAGTATGTTGGAACGTTTTTAGAACTGGAGTATTGTAGAACCTTTTTTATGAAATGTTGAGGAACTGAACTGATCTAGTCACTGTAGTGCACTGTAGCAGTCTTGTGGTCAATGTAAAAAAATAAATTAAATATTGAGCTTAAAGGAGATCTACATTTACGGCATTTAGCAGACACTCTTATCCAGAGCGACTTACAAGGTTACTCATATTACAGAGGTGGGCCAATGTAGTGTTAGGAGTCTTGCCCAAGGACTCTTATTGGTGTAGCGCAGCATAGTCACCCAGACCGGGAATCGAACCCTGGTCTCCCACATGGTGTTGTTGTAACGCAATGGCAGGTGGTGGTGTTATCTGTTGCGCCACACCAACCTCAGATCTACTGAGGGAACCTTTTGAGGGACTTAAGTGTTGTAGAACCTTTAGGGGGAACCCGAATATTCTGGAATATTTTAAGGAACTAAAGTGTTCTAGAACATTTTAGAAAGGCTTAAGTATTCAGAACCATTGTAAGAACTAAAGCGTTCCAGACCTTTTTGAGGATCTTTTTTTTTTTAAGCTAAAGTGTTGGAGAACCTTTTTGAGGAACTCATGTGTATTAGAACCTTTTGAGGAACTAAGCCATTCCAGAAACCTTTTAATTAAGTATTGAGCTTGAAGGAGATCTACTGCCCTAAAGGTCTGCATGTTGCTGATGTTGGAGGAGCACCGCGGGGCTTAGAACTGCTCAGGCACTGTTCCAGTTGCGGTTCTTATTTGCGGGTCAGTGTGTAGTTACCAGTCTTGATGGGTGTGCTTGAGCTCACCCATCATCAGACTGTGCTGGACTTCAGCCCTCATGACCTGGAACTGAAACGTCTGATGAATGATGGTCTCTTTTATTATTTTGGTTAATGATGTATTTTATGTTAATGTATGCTAATTTATGCTAATTATGGAGCCTGAAAGAATGCATATATAAGCTTAAACAATTCTTTTTAGCATATTTCTGTCGCTAATACAAGACACCAAGCTAAACCTGTGGGCTTAAATGGCACTTTTGGGGTTCAGAGGGGTGCACCTTAGTGCAGCCTTAGAGGGATGGGAGCAGTTTACTATCCCCGACCAGGGGTCAGGGCTTTGCTGGTGGAGTGTGTTCGGCTTGCTTAGAGGCCTGCATTTTGGTTTGGTAAGCAGTTAACCCTTTCATACATGATTTAAGACAACATTAACCATGATTATTTTCTTATTTACGTTTACATTTAAGGCATTTAGCAGACGCTCTTCTCCAGATCGACTTACAAAAGTGCTTCACTGTTTAATCAAGAAGAACCTCAGCTAGTTTAAATAGACTAATAATTCAAAGCTCCTCTAATCTTAGACTCGACTAAACACAAGTCAATATGGAGCCATAGTACTCTTCTCTTCGCCTGAGCACTCTCAGAAGAGGAGGGTCTTCAGTCTGGGTTTGAGGACAGCGAGTGTTGGACTCTGCTGTTCGGACACCCAGGGAAAGTTCGTTCCATCACTTCGGTGCAGGACAGTAAAAAGTCTGGACGCTCGTCTGCCAAGGATGGCGGGTCGAGCCAAGCCGTACTTGAAGCTGGAAGGGCTCTCAGTGCGGATTGGCTTTTGATCATCACCATCAAGTACGGAGGGGCTGGCTGGTCCAGTCTTGGCTTTGTAGACCAGAGTCAGGGGTTCAGATCTGATGACCTGGGCAGCAGCTACAGGAAGCCAGTGAAGAGAGAACACAGCAGTGGAGTGAACATGGCTAAATTTAGGAATGTTGAAGACGACCCGACCCGTGCCGCTGCGTTCTGGATCAGTTGCAGGGGTCTGATGGTGTGGGGAGGAAGACCAGCCAGAAGAGAGCTGCAGTGGTCACACAAGAGACTGAACGAGCACCTGGGCGACTCTCTAGAGAGGAAGGGTTGAATTCTCCAGATGACCGAGTTACGTCCTATTATTAACACCTTTTTCTCATCTCCGGCTGATACAATCTATTCTGTTTTCATTTTTAAATTCAGTCATCTGAGAGATACATCATACGTCCACCCAGGTGGGCAGCACACAGATGATTGCAGTCATACAGAAATGAACAGAACAATCTGTGGAATGAATTTGATGCTGTCCTCTGTTAACATGTACTGCTCTGGCTCGGCACATTGCCCTGTAAAGGAGTCCGCTGCCCTGTGTTTACTTTTCATAATGATGGAGATAAATGGTGACCCTTTATTCTGAGTGCTCCTGTTTCTTTACATGGACTAAACGCTGATCTCTGCTGACCCTCATTAACATCTCAACAACATCTCAGTGATGGAGCCGCAGCTGGACATCTCAGCAGATCATCAAGAGACTTCAGCTGTTCTTAGGGTTAGGTTTTGGATAAGGCTGTCCTAGGTTTCGGGTTAAGGTGAGGATAAGGACCAGGGTTAAGGTGGTTTTGGGTAGGATGAGGATTAGGACCAGGGTTAGGGTTAGATTGTGGGTAAGGCTGGGTTAGGTTTTGGAATAAGGTTAGGATTAGGATCAGTGTTAGATTGTGGGTAAGGCTGGGTTAGGTTTTGGGTTAGGGTGAGGATTAGGACCAGGGTTAGGGTTAGATTGTGGGTAAGGCTGGGTTAGGTTTTGGGTTAAGGTGAGGATTAGGACCAGGGTTAGGGTTAGGATCAGGGTTAGGATTAGGATCAGTGTTAGATTGTGGGTAAGGCTGTGTTACGTTTTGGGTTGAGGTTAAGGTGAGGATCAGGACCAGGGTTAGGGTTAGATTGTGGGTAAGGCTGGGTTAGGTTTTGGGTTAGGGTGAGGATTAGGACCAGGGTTAGGATTAGGATCAGTGTTAGATTGTGGGTAAGGCTGGGTTAGGTTTTGGGTTAAGGTTGGGATTAGGATCAGGGTTAGGGTTAGATTGTGGGTAAGACTGTGTTACGTTTTGGGTTAGGGTGAGGATTAGGACCAGGGTTAGGGTTAGGATCAGGGTTAGGATTAGGATCAGTGTTAGATTGTGGGTAAGGCTGTGTTACGTTTTGGGTTGAGGTTAAGGTGAGGATCAGGACCAGGGTTAGGGTTAGATTGTGGGTAAGGCTGGGTTAGGTTTTGGGTTAGGGTGAGGATTAGGACCAGGGTTAGGATTAGGATCAGTGTTAGATTGTGGGTAAGGCTGGGTTAGGTTTTGGGTTAAGGTTAGGATTAGGATCAGGGTTAGGGTTAGATTGTGGGTAAGGCTGTGTTACGTTTTGGGTTGAGGTTAAGGTGAGGATTAGGACCAGGGTTAGGGTTAGATTGTGGGTAAGGCTGGGTTAGGTTTTGGGTTAAGGTTAGGATTAGGATCAGGGTTAGGGTTAGATTGTGGGTAAGGCTGGGTTAGGTTCTGGGTTATGGTTAGGATTAGGACCAGGGTTAGGATTTGGATCAGGGTTGGGATTAGGACCAGGGTAAGGGTTAGATTGTGGGCAAGCTGAGGTTGTATTTTTACCAAAATATGGAGTTACACATTTGGTAGCTGGAGTATTTCTGGAATGCCTGATGCTCTCTGTGGTGAACACAGGGTTAATCAGATTTTACTGCTTCACAGAAATTTACTGCTTTTTTCATTTTTGGAGGAAAGGCTGAAGCCGAGAAACCCGACGAGCGAAGAAACCTGAATTTGATTCATGCCCACATTTCTTCTCCGTCTTCAGATATCTGCTGTTTTGATACAGCCTCGTTCCTCCTGCACTAATAACCATATTAATTCACATATCTGCACGTTCCCATGGCTTGTTATCAAATCATGAGGAGCGCCTTCCTGATTTCTGACCAGGCCACTTCTCAGCACCGCAATAAGCCTGTCTGATATAGTTCACCGCAATCATCTCTCAGATCGATCACTTCAAGTCAGAAGCAGAAATAATTGCTTCTGCAGCTGCATGTCCTTCAGATGTTTCTTTTTATTATTTTATTTTATTTATTTAGTCGGCCCGGTTTGCTCCTGCGGCTGGACAGTGCCCCCTGCTGTTTCTGAAAATACAGGTTTGCAGGGGCTCAGTAATGGGCTGTGATGACTGCCTGCCTCCTATTGGGTGTTTTCAAGCAAGCAGTTCAGCAGGAGAGGGGGAAGACTGGTGGCTCAGCGGTTAGAGCTGTTGATGGCAGGGTTGTGGGTTCGATACCCAGGCTTGGCAAGCTGCTACTGTTGGGCCTTTGAGCAAAGTCCTTCACCCTCTCTCCTTCCTGGGTGCTGGAGTTGGCTGCCCACCGCTCTGGGGGTGTGTATTCACTACCACCTTTAATATTTCCTATCTAAAGATTAGTGTAAGGCTCTTCAGCTCTTCCCAGTGGGGCCAGATGAGGGCCGAGTTTCTACTGTACTGTACTGTACATCTGCCCTCCTGGACACTACTGACACTTTCCTTGAATAACAATATATGCAGGTATTTACTTAGTATTGTTTTATCATATCAGCTGATACACCTCACTCCTATTGCACATTGTTATTTATTCTAATTTACTGCACTGAAACAAGGAATAATCTTTATTCTATTCATTATTCTTTCATTCTTTCATTGTTCATTTTTTTTTTTTTTATTAATCTGTATTTTTTAGCTTTTTATTGTATTGTATTTACTATGATGCTGTATGGTGTAACTGCTACTGGCTGCTACATTTTCCTTCAGGGTCAATAAAGTATCAATTTATTTTTATTTCAAGTGTCTATCAATCTATTGTTTTTATTTATTTTTTATTTTTTACATTTTTTAGCTTATTTCCAAACACGTATTCTTACTTTAAATCTCTATTAGGGGGGTATTGTCTTGGCTGGACTGGAAAACAACTTTGTTTACTATATGAAAGTGCAGTATATTTATAAATTAAAGATATAAGAGAATATGTCTCAAATATGTCATACATAATATGCCCTTGAACACCATGTGCATCATATTTGATACATATTTGAGGTTTTTGATACCTCTGCATAATAATTATAATAATAATAATAATGGTATATAATAAAATATATGTAATAATTATTTAAATTAATTATATATATTTTTAAGTGCTATAATAATTTATAAATAATAACAATTAATAATATATAATAAAATATGATATAATATATACCTAATAAAATAATATATATTAAAATATTATAAAAATATCCTTGCACTGCATGAGATTTTTATTTTTATAGAAGTTTAAAATCACATTTTTATAGAAGTTATAAAAAAAGTGGTTGTGTTCTATATGTTTTAGTGTGTATATATATATTTTTTTATTATTTTATTTTTTTTATTATTGTCAAATAAATATCTGGCAGTGAAATGATGGGATGCTTCAGGCTTAAAAAAAGGCCTAAAAATCAGTCTATCTAATTTTGATGACAGGTCATTTAATTTCCCTCTGGAATAATGAGAATAATAAACTCCCTGGATCAGATCCCCTGATCTCGGATCATGACTTTCACCATAATGCTCTTCACAGCTGCAGTACCGACCCCACGCCGACAGGTGCGCTGTGGTTTCTTCGCTCCTTCGCCAATTGTCCTGGTCGAGCCGCCGTTGCAGACCTTAAATGCTGCCCGAGCGGAAGTCCCGCCCCTTTTCCCCTCCGCTTGCAGGCTGTGTAAGTTTCAGCGCTTTAATGTCGGAAATAATCTGCAGAAATCTGCGTTAATCCGCGGATCTGCGTCCAAATACGCACCAAAATACGAATATAGATGTTCTTATGCCTCGAATATGATCGATATTTGTGAGCCGGCGGGTGTTTTTAGGTGTTAACTGCGTGTTTTCTGTCTTCAGGTCCAGTCGCGGTCAGATTGGAAAGATGGTGAGGCTGATGCACACACACACTTCCTCTGGTTAACGCGGCGTTTGGGTTATTTACACACTAAATACAGACTCATCCGCCAGTATTAATGTGTAATAATAGTTATTACGGGCTAAAACGAGCTGTGTAGTAGTTTAGAGGCGCTGCGCTTGTTTGTCCGGCCTCTTATCCATAACTCCGCAATTCCACCTTAAATAGCGCATAGGGATACTGCGGCGTTTAAGGTGGAACGGCGAATTCAAGAAGATGCTGGAGAATGCAGCTTAGTTTGGCTGGTTTTAGGGTCAGTTCATGTGCAGATGGTGGTGTAGGTGGGGTATATTTATAATGCTGTGTTTATACACCAGGTTTTAGGGCTGTAGTACAGTTAAAATGTACAGAAGTCTTTAGACAGCTGATTTCAATGAACTGAAGGCTGTTTGGGCTTAACCCAGCTGAGAGACCATGGAAAACAACTTGTTCACTATATGAAAGTGCGGTATATTTATAAATTAAAGATATAAGAGAATATGTCTCAAATATGTCATATATGATATTTCCCATTGTTTTATAATTATTTTTTTTTATTATTTTTATTATTTACATAAGATAAGAGTCCTTTATTAGTCCCGCAGTGGGGAAATTCAGTGTAACAGCAGAAAGGGATAGCAGGACACTCAGTTACAAAAAATTAGATAAATAAATAATTTACACTATATACACAATATAGATAAGAATTAAAAAAGCAATAAACAATATTATTTACAGCAAAAGACTCTTAATTGCACATGGGGGTGGGGGGGATATTGCACATAGTATTCCCTGACATGAACATGTGTGTGTAGTTAAGTGTGTGTATGTGGTTATATATATATATATTATATATATATACAGATATCAAACATTTATAACCATTTAATTATGCAGATAATTAACTCTTGAACACCATGTGCATCTTATTTGATACATATTTGAGTTTTTGAGACCTCTGCATAATAATAATAATAATGGTATGTGATAATATATGTAAATTATTTAAATTAATTATAATTTAAACAATAAGTGCTGGAATTATTGCCTAATTGTCATTAACAAGTCAATAGAAAGTTAAATTTGTCCTCGTGCCTTGTGTGTAGGTTTGTCCTAATCTTGGTTTTTCTTCCTCAGCCACGCAAAATTGAAGAAATCAAAGATTTCCTGCTTACAGCAAGGCGGAAGGATGCGAAGTGTAAGTTTAAGAGTGTTTTGCGTATGATTCCCATGTCACCTCTTCATTTTTAGCAATAAGAGCTTCTGCATGTTTACTATTTCTTATATTCAGGTTTTTAGGACATAGGAAAACCTATTCTACAGCCTTTAAAACCTGGCTTTCCTTCTGTCCAATAGAGTAGGCAAGGACCGAACCGGAGTGGGAATCCCTCAATCCCTTGTTGGGTTGATTGATTTGAGTTAATAGTTAATATTAAAATCTACTAAGGCTTTGGTAAATAATAAAATATGGGTCTACTAAAATGTCCTGCCTGTATATTAGTGTAACGTACTGGATCCCGAGTTGTAGTGGATAGGATTTGAGTTGTTGTTGGTCGGCAAAATGTGTCCTCACTATTATAAAAGGCTTAAATGACCGTATTGTGGGTGTAGTTTACTGTCCAATCACTTAAGAGAGCAGAAAGTCCGGTTTCCTGCATGTGGTTTAGTTCAGTAAGTTTGACAAGCTTTCCTTCTCTTACAGTTCTCTCCAGAGTAGGCATGGACTGAACCGGAGTAAGGCTGTCCCTCAAAGCTGTTGGATTAGTTGGATTGATTTATTTGAGTTAATGGTTAATATTTCGAGTCAAATAATTGTTTCAGCCCTAATCCAGAACCTATTGATTTTGTTAAGGACATGGTTTCTTACATTATTTGCTTAAAATCTATCAAAGCTTTGGTAAATAATAAAAGATGGGTCTACTAAAATGTCCTGCCTGTATATTAGTGTAACGTACTGGATCCCAAGTTGTAGTGGATAGGATTTGAGTTGTTGGAGGTCAGCAAAATGTGTCATTATTATAAAAGGCTTTTTTATAAAGTTTACTGTCCAATTACTTAAGAGAGCAGAAAGTCCTTTATTCCTGCATGTGGTTTAGTTCAGTAAGTTTGACAAGCTTTGCTTCTCTTACAGTTCTCTCCAGAGTAGGCATGGACTGAACCTGAGTAAGGCTGTGGGATTGATTCTGTGCCCTGAAATGCATAAAGCCTCTAGTCAGTTGAGGAGGTAGAGAATGCTCTATAGGTCTGCTGTGATGGGTCCAGTCTCGCTGCCTCGGGTCCTCTGAGGTTTGTTTCAGTGCAGTTGATCATCTAAACACTTAATGTTGGTGTGATCTATAAGGACAGTTTGTGGGGAAATCTAATGACCATGATGAGCAGAGTCTCCTAGATGCAGGTCATAAGCCAAGACTCCTCCAGATGTGCGCTGCTTCTTTAGACTAGCGTACTACGGTAGATGCTGGTCATGTTGAAGAGGTAGTTGGGAGGTGAATGCATGGAAATTCCTCCACTAACTTAAGCCATGAATGTCTGAAAGTATGTCCAGAATAGGGCTGCAGCTATTGAATATTGTTGGAATTGACTTTCATTAAGTAATTGTATTATGCAACCTGGAAGGTCTCAAAATGAGCAAGCAATTAGCTGTTATTCCTCTTAAATGGTTTTCATTTGAACTCCACATTTTTACTAGATCAAAGCTTAAAACCTTTGTCTAATTGGCTCCAGACTAAGCCCATTTAATCAACCTTTCTATGAAACCTTTATGATGTACATAAAGCATGAAATGCAACTTCAAACATATTTGTCTTTAGTCTTTTCTTAATTAAACGAGGAAAAAGGGGTGAATCCCCTGCAATAGCCCGTCTAAGATTAAATAAAATATAAAGGCACTTAATTTCCCAATCATCTTGTCAAATAAATCTGTTGGTGAATGTAGTAATTGATATTGAATTATCCGAGAGTCAAATAATCGTTTCAGCCCTAGTCCAGAACCTATTGATTTAGTTTAGGACGTGGTGTCTTACATTATTTACTTCTGCTTAAAATCTATCAACTTTGGTAAATAATAAAAGATGGGTCTCCTAAAATGTCCTGCCTGTATATTAGTGTACCATACTGGATCCCAAGTTGTAGTGGATCGCATTTGAGTTGTTGGATGTCGGCAAAATGTCTGTCCTGACCATCATAAAATGCTTAAATGACCGTATTGTGGGTGTAGTTTACTGTCTGATTCCTTGAGAGAGCAGAAATTCATTTATAGCTGCATGTTGTTTAGTTCAGTAAGTTTGACCAGCAGTTATAGGCTCTTTAGCTTCGTGTCAGAATATTGAAAAGTCTAAGTACCATAATTTTGCCGTGTTTCCCACCTTTACCTGCCTGTTAGAACCATTGAACCTTTGGGCCCTGTCCACAGGTATCCAGATATCTTTAAAAATGGAGGGTTGTGTGTTTATGGACTCGCATGTCCACATGAAAATGCAGTTTGGGAGCTGTAAATTAAGCTTTTCCGAATGTGGATGGTGAAGATGGAGCTTTATGGAATCGCTGATGTTGACGCCTGCATGTTTCTGGCTTCTTACTACTGATAGAGAGACTACATATGTCCTAAAACTTGGTCTACATCCAAGTAGCAGTAGATTTCAGGTTTCCACACATGATTAAATGTAAATACTGTTCTGTTACAGATGTGTAATGCTGTATTTAGATTTATCGCAGTGTACTAGTACTAGTACTACGACTAGCAAAGTCGTCTTGTCTATATGAACATCAAAAATGTCCAAAAAAACGTATGGAGGGTGGGAATTCTCCCTTTTTAAAGACACTCGAATGTGTGGACGGGTCCTGGTTTTAGTTACCTATTTCAGGTGACTCCTCAGCTGTCCAGCAGTGACCCACATCTGTAAATCTCTTGCTGAATAGACCTGAAGCAGTTCAGTCTGCCGTAGCGCCGTTCTGCTTTGAAGCGTGCAGTTCTGAGAGCTTTCTCTGTTCCTGTAGCCGTCAAGATCAAGAAGAACAAGGACAATGTGAAGTTCAAGGTGCGCTGCAGCAGGTACCTGTACACACTGGTCATCACAGACAAGGAGAAGGCAGAGAAGCTCAAGCAGTCCCTTCCACCCGGTGAGACTTCTCTACATACGCACATCAGCACATACAGATACTAGAGGTTCAGATTCAGACCCCTTGGGCTAGATTTGACTGGAGGCTCCTCCTGTGACCCTTGAAAGTGGTTTTCGGTGAGTCTTTAGATCCGTTATTAATTAGAGATGCACAGTGATTGTGGTCAGGGTCACACTTGGATGGACGTTTGATGCAGGGCTGCGTTTATTTGGCGTTTCCGCTGATCCTGGAGGGCCAGCATTTTTATTTACGCAAGAACAGCATTGGAAATCAGCCAGTACTTCTGAAATTGCTGCGTTCCTGTCTATGCTGGAGTGTCCAGGCTGTCTAAACTGTGGAGGAAGGCAAACCTGATGCCTTTCTGGGTGGAGGTATAAGACTAGCTTAACTGTCTACAGGTCGGGTTAGATGTGAAGACTTGCTAAAGATGCTTTAGCACAGTGTGGCGCTTCAGTCCTTCCATCAAACGTCCAGTAGTGCTGGATTCAGGGTAGTACCAGTTCCGCACTGCCTGGCAAACAAGTGACATTTGGAGGTGGTTCACTCCCCCAACCCTGGCAGTGTTGGCAAGATTGGTGGATCCACTGATTGGTGTTTGTTTTCTATGGGATTTAAGGCCAGTGTAGCAATAAGAAACACAAGCTTATGCCCCACCAATTAGCATAGTGCTAACTGTTTTCCTGTATCGTCCTGTGGAGGATAAACCGCATATGTGGAGATGCTCAGTGGTCTCAATTAGACTCGTGTGCTTTCTGATACTGTAAGACTCTCTTATCTATTGTTGACTAAGGAACATCTGTACTAGCATTATAAGCCCACTGTCCTTTTTTCAGTGCCTCTCTGGTAACGCAGGCTCTCAAACAGGCAGAATCATTGCCTTACACTTCACTGACTTACTGGACTAGTAAAGCTGCGGTCCGAACCTGTGCTGGCGTAGTTGTGGGTTGATGAGGCCTGTGTGGCATCCCCCTGAATTCTCTACTCTTAACTAGCTCTCAGATTTAATCAGCTCCTTATTTGAGCCCTGTTAGTGTTGGAGGTGCAAGATGTCCAAACACTTTGGGCTGCTTGTGCCCTTAGTGCATTTACACGCTTGCTAGAGCAAAAGACGGACCAAGTGCTGAGCTTCGCCTTTCAGAATCCTCAGTTCCACCGGCCCACCTACATTAATAACACTGCAGACTACAGTCGTAAAGAAAGGTGCTTTAAGCGATGCAGTAGAGTTGCTAAAAAACGGAAGATGAGAAGGTTCTCCAGACCTTTTTAAGGTTCCTCACATTCACACCTCTCTTAGTCATGTAATGGAACGAGAAACTGATTCTTCTATGGCATCGCTCAAAGAACCTTTTTAAGCACCTGTTTTTTTAATAGTGTAGTTTATTGTTTTTAATATTTGATGTATTGAATAATTCCTGTGTAAATGATTTAAATTGAGTGTTTGCTTAAACCAGTGTTTCTGTTTCTCTTTATAGGTCTGGCTGTTAAGGAGCTGAAGTAAATCTCTGTTGTAAAAAATATTGTAATAAAAACTGGGAAAACCAGCGTCTCGCTTTTCTCGTCATTCTTTTAGTCGGTTGATCTGGAGGAATGTTGTAGAGCAGAGGTGAGCAATTCCTGTTCTGGAGGGATGGATTCACAGGATTCAACTTGCCAGGTTTAGTTGGCCTGTACTCTGGCCCCATTGCCCACCCACATCCACTCCACACACTATACACATACTTTACACACTATATCCACTATACACATACTTTACACACTACATACTCTCCACACTGCACATACTTTACACACTACATACTCTCCACACTGCACATACTTTACACACTACATACTCTCACACACTGCACATACTTTACACACTACATCCACTCCACACACTATACACATACTTTACACACTACATCCACTCCACACACTATACACATACTTTACACACTACATCCACTCCACACACTATACACACTGCACATACTTTACACACTACACTCTCCACACTATACACATACTTTACACACTACATCCACTCCACACACTATACACACTGCACATACTTTACCCACTACATACTCTCACACACTGCACATACTTTACACACTACACTCTTCACACTATACACATACTTTACACACCACATACTCTCCACATACTATACACATACTTTACACACCACATACTCTCCATACACTATACACACTGCACATACTTTACACACTACACTCTTCACACTATACACATACTTTACACACCACATACTCTCCACATACTATACACATACTTTACACACCACATACTCTCCACACACTATACACACTGCACATACTTTACACACTACACTCTCCACACTATACACATACTTTACACACTACATCCACTCCACACACTATACACACTGCACATACTTTACCCACTACATACTCTCACACACTGCACATACTTTACACACTACACTCTCCACACTATACACATACTTTACACACCACATACTCTCCACACACTATACACATACTTTACACACTACATCCACTCACACACTATACACATACTTTACACAGTACATCCACTCTGCACACTATACACATACTCTTCACTATGTACATAGTCTGTACATACTATGCACATGCATTATACATACTACATACACTGTACATACTCTCCACTCTACATACACACTGCATACACTATACTCTACATCCTCTATGCACATACTCTCCACACTATACACATACTTTACACATTACATACTCTCCACACACTGCACATACTCTCCACACTGCATACACTGCACATACTCGCCACTATGTACATACTAAGCACATGCGTTATACACACTACATACACTGCACACATTCTCCACTCTACATACACTATGTACATACTATGCACACACACTATACGTTTACATTTAGGGCATTTAGCAGATTCTCTTCTCCAGAGCGACTTACAAAAGTGCTTCACTGTTTACTGAAGAAGAACCACAGCTAGTTTAAATTGACTAATAATTTAAAGCTCCTCTAATCTTAGACTCGACTAAACACAAGTCAGTATGGAGACCATAGTACTCTCCTCTTCGCCTGAGCACTCTCAGAAGAGGAGGGTCTTCAGTCTTGGTTTGAAGACAGCGAGGGTTGGACTCGAAAGCCTCGAAGACTGAAGCACAGTGCAGGCAGCCAGTCAGAACAGAGCTCATTTACATAACAGCCCTAAATGCGCAGTAAACCAGACGTTGGCTTGGATTTAATAGAATTGCTTGTTTATTTTTAGAGATTTGGTGATTAATGAAGATAAGCTGATCATCAAGCGTCTTTTTACCCGAATTTTACTGATTAATTTGACAGCTGGCGTTCGAGGAGCTGTGCTCTTCCACCTGAGATGAAGGTGGTAACCATTAGGCCACGACTGCCCATCACTACGCTGTTAAAAGTATAAGATCCTTGAGGAACTTTTGGAGGTTCTTCAGTTTGAAGCTGTGAAGGAACCTCTTAATGTGCCAGACAAGTTTTTTTTTTTAGAAGAAAAGGGTTCCTTGAAGGTTCTTCAAAGCACCTTCTTCCAGGTTCTTCCAAAGTTCCTCAAACATCTTATACGTAATAAGCCACACCTCAGAAAAACTCAAACATCTGGGCAGGACTCCAGTTCCAGCAGTCCTGGTCTTTGTCCTCCTATGAAGATCTAACTTGTTGGGTCTCTCTTTCTGATGGTAGATGCTGTGCTTTGCTACCGGCTACCGTGATGACGTTCTAGGATAGTTGGAGACGTCTCTACTCATCTTAAAGTTCTGCTATTGGTCTGAACTTGCTAGGACGTCCTGACCTGGTCATGTTGGTCAGCTGTTCCTCTTGTAGATGATTTAGTGGACGGTGGAACAGCGACTGATCTCTAAATGTTCGGAGATCTTCTTAAACCTTGTTCCCAGACTCCTCTACAACATCTCCACCCTTCTTCCTGAAGGCCTCAGAGAGCTCTCTGGATCTGGCCATGATGGTGATTGTTGGGTCTTCTACACCCCTCACTTCAATCATCAAGATCAGACCAGCCTAGATTTCACGAGAGTGAAGGACCCTTCTGACCGTCCCCTTCTGCCCGGTCCAGCCTTTTCCTATCCCAGCTTCAAGGATGTCTTCTGCCAGGGTGGACCAGTCCTCTTCAAACCTCAATATGAGGACTACACCCTTTGGGAAGAGGGGAGGGTTCTTGTAGTGTTCTTTAGTTCTTGAGGCTGGTGGTTCTGTAGAGGACCTTGACGACTCAAACGATGGTGTGACCAATAGGCTGCTAAGAAGTCCTATGTCTTCATAGGACTGTCCTAATGAGGACCCGGCCTACCTGGACAGCTGATATCTGGGGTTTAAAGAAGTCAGGCTCCTCCAGAATCCTCTCGAACCCTGTTCTGATCTTCTGCAGTCGGTTCTCATTCTTCGAAGCTTTCTATGAATTCTGGTGCGTGAGTTTAGTCTCAGAATGGATCACATCTCCAGATGTTCTCCAGGTGTCCTCATGTTTCCCATGACTGTAGAACTATTATGGCTTGGCTGTATTTTAGGGGAAGTAGGACTGGGTCTAACTCACCTATTAATACTGGGTTATTTTTAGTGCCCTAACCTGGATTGGGAACGGTGCCTGCCTGTGCTTCCACCGGGTGGGCGCTAGGGGGCGGAGCTTAGCTGCTATTGTGTGCACGCGGTGCTATTTAAGAGTTCATATTCAATCAATTCTCCATCAAACCAAATAATCAATAACGCTACCGATGATCCCCTTAATCTTCCTAATCGATGATCGGTTGAAGTGCTTTGCTTTGTTGGATCCAGCCAAGAGCAGAACCCCTCCTTTCTTCTCCAAAGGGCCATTCAGGCGCGCCCCCTGTGTGCTCGTGAACGCGCACAGTTGTGCGTCCTCGTGGTTTGCTGAGTGAGAGTGAATGGACGGGGAGGACGATGGACGGTAGGTGAAGGGGTGAAGCGGTGAAGCTCTGCTTTCCAGCGCCGGTCGATCGTGTCTTACGCCGGAGCGTTTTGGTGCTTCTCCCGGACCCTCGCCGGACCCTCGCCGGACGACCCCTGACCGCATGGCTTTTGTGTGAGGAACCCTCCGGGACTCCACGTCGCTTCTGCTCTTTCTTCTCTTCCTCTTTGTGGGAAGCGCCCCGGCGCGCACTTCGTCCTCCTCCTGCCCGGTCCAGCCTCCTCCTACCCCGGGCTGCAGGATGTCCTCTGCCACGGTGGACTACATGGCTCCGTGGTGGACTTACTGGCTCCACAGTTTCCCTCATGTGGACCTGAGGCTGCAGTCCATAGACAACACCTTCAGACCCCAGGATGAGGACTACCAGCAGGTGAGCCAGAGCGCTACACCCTTCGGCAAGAGGGTTCTTCCAGGGTTCTTGAGTGGGGCTAGTGGTTCTGCATGGGACTATGGCGACCATCTGGATGCTTTGATGTTCTTCTGTGTGGTGGAGAACCTCTTGGATGTGGTTCAAAGTGGTTCTGTTTAACCTTAAAATAGGTTCTTTGAGAATGGAAGGGTTCTGTGTAGAACCAAATGAATGTTTAAGTGGTTCTTCTCAAAAATAGAGAACCTTTTGTTCTTAAAATAGTGAGTTCTTTGACAAAGGGAGGGTTCTGCGTAGAACCATAACAACTCAATGAACCATCTGAATGCTTAAATAGTTCTTCTTAAAGATGGAGAACCTCTTGGATGTGGTTAAGAGTTTAATGCAGAACCTTAAAATAGGTTCTTTGAGAATGGAAGGGTTCTGCGTAGAACCATAACAACTCAATGAACCATCTGAATGCTTCAATAGTTCTTCTTAAAGATGGAGAACCTCTTGGATGTGGTTAAGAGTGGTTCTGTTTAACGCAGAACCTTAAAATAGGTTCTTTGAGAATGGAAGGGAATGAATGTTTAAGTGGTTCTTCTCAAAAATGGAGAACCTTTTGTTCTGTATAATAATCTAAAATAGTTTGTTCTTTGACAAAGGGAGGGTTCTGCGTAGAACCATCTGAATGTGTAAGTGGTTCTTCCCTGTATATAAGAGAACCTCTTGGATGTGGTTAAAAGTGGTTCTGTTTAACCTTAAAATAGGTTCTTTGAGAATAGAAGGGTTCTGTGTAGAACCATAACTCAATGAACCATCTGAATGTTTAAATAGTTCTTCTTAAAGATGGGGAACCTCTTGGATGTGGTTAAGAGTTTAACGCAGAACCTTAAAATAGGTTCTTTAAGAATGGAAGGGTTCTGTGTAGAACCATCTGAATGTTTACGTGGTCTTCCCTGCAATGGAGAACCTCTTGGATGTGGTTAAAAGTGGTTCTGTAACACAGAACCTTAAAATAGGTTCTTTGAGAATGGATGGGGTCTGTGTAGAACCATCTGAAGGTTTAACTAGTTCTTCTCAAAAATAGAGAACCTTTTGTTCTGTATAATAATCTAAAATAGTGAGTTCTTTGACAAAGGGAGTGTTCTGTGTAGAACCGTCTGAATGTTTAAGTGGTCTTCCCTGCAATGGAGAACCTCTTGGATGTGCATTGTTTGGTTTAAAGGCTCTCTCTAATGGAGAAGAACCATAACTCAGTGAACCATCTGAATGCTTAAATAGTTCTTCTCAAAGATGGAGAACCTCTTGCATGTCTGTATAATATAGATCCTATATAATCAATGGTGAGTTCTTTGACAAAGGAACGGTTCTGTATGGAACCATAACAACTCCATCTGAATGCTTAAGTTATGTTTTTCTCGAATGTTGTTGCCTGGTCTGGTTTTAAGGCTCTCTCTAATGGGGTTCAGTTCTTTACCAAAGGTTCTAAAGCAGCTATAACAGTGGGGATTGGTTCTGTTTAGCACCATAACTCACTCATTTGAACAATCTGAATTCTTAAATAGTTCTTCTCGAAGATGGAGAACCTCTACCCTGATATATAATATAACCTAAAATGGTGAGTTCTTTGACAAAGGGATTGTTCTGTGTAGAACCATCACAATTCAGTGACCTATCTGAATGTTTAAGTGGTTCTTACTTGTAATGGAGAACCTCCTGTGTGGTTGCCTGAACCAAACTGTGATGTTCCAGACAATGACTGGGTCAGAACATCTCCAGAACATCAGCAGGCAGGTCTTGTGGGGTGTTCCAGTGGTATGCAGAGGTCAGTACCTACCAAAAGTGATGGGGCTGTGGGCTCACTGATGCTCATGGATGTCCCACCTCGCCACTTGCAGGACCTAAAGGCTCTGCCGCTAAAGCCTTGGTGTTCCGGGTTCCACTGGAAACCTTCAGAGGCCTTGTGGAGTCCATGCCTCACAGGGGGTTATAAAGCTATGGCTGATGTGTGTATATGGTTCTTCTGTGATAACAGAAGTGATAAACTAGCAGGCATTTGTATCAGTGGACTTTGTTTATGTGATAAATTGACAAAAGTATTGGGACGCCAATGCTCCTTCATCATTTCTTCTAAAATCAAGGCTGTTATTGAGTTGCTCCTGCTTTTGTTGGAGTAACTGTCTCTACTGTCCAGAGAAGAGGAAAAGCTTTCTACTAGATTTTGAAGGAGCATTGCTGTGAGGATTTGATTGCATTCAGCAACCATATTCACAAACCCTTTAACCCATCTGTACAGTGATCAAACAACCATTGAGCAGAGAGGGTGACGGGCCTTGCTCAAGGCCTCAAGGGCCCAACACCAGCTACTTGCCGAGCCCAGGTATCGAACCCACAACCCTGTGCTCTAACCACTGAGCCACTGCCCCCATTCTAAAATCTGGATTTGGAGGAATCGGTGCAGTCCTGCTTTGAATGTCTGCTTGAACTGAAAGCTCGTATGCTGAGAGTGAGGTCAGGCCTCCTCTGGATTCCAGCTGTTATTGAATTAAAGTCACGAGCTGGTCGTTCGTCCAACTGCTCACCGTAGCATCTGCTCACAGAAGAGCATTCACATGCAGGGATGACGGGAAGACCGGACGTCCCGATCAGGTTATTTTGCCCCAGATCCGATCCAAGTCTCTTAATGCCGAGTTTTAGCTGATCTGATCTGATCTGGTCTGTTTGTATATAAATAATCCAGTCCCACAGTTTAGATCAGACAAGCTGCTGATTAATCAGTAAAACCTCTTAATGTTTCTATAATTAGACGTCCTGGACTGACTGATTTACTTTAGTCGAGACTTTCCTTGAAATCAAAATTTTATAGTGTTTAATATCTGATCTAATGCAGTCTGATCTCCTCCCTGACCAATCAGCTCCCAGCTCCTTTACACACTGCAGTCTGATCACTTCCTGTGTGTGAGTGTGTAGTGGTACACACTCTGGACCGGTATCTGTGGTTGTCTGATATCGGTGGTCTGCTGGTGTGTAATAACTGGTTTATAGTGGGTGAATGTGCTGTGTGTGTGATTGGGGTTTCTATAGCGAGAATGTGTGTGTTAGCATTAGCGTTAGCCTGCACTCGGTTCTGAATGGGTTCTTCAGTGCTGGTTTATAAACAGAGAAAGGTGAGTGAGCGGTTCTCCGGTTCTCCCGCTGGTAAAACGGTCAGAGCGTTTCAGTGATGGTTTTATAAAGGGTCAGATATTATGGTCTGTTTGTAAAATAGCTCCACACTGCAGAACCTCAACTCCTTTATTTACCTTCTGAGAACGTCTGCACCACTGGAGTAATGTTAATGGTGCCTTAAGGACACCAGGTGGTGCCCTAAACACTGTGGGCTAAATTTATGGGTTAAAAAGACTTTTTCTGTTCCTGAAACCGATGCGGTACTTTACGGTACATAAACATTGGCCCGTACCGATCTGATACCATCGTTGTGGCTCGGAATTGGATTGGGATTAAAATATCCAAGACCAGATCCATGTCTAGTGCCTGTAGAGATGTCCTGTCAATAGATTAGGACTCTCTAGAGCAGATCAATAAACATGAGCTGTGTTCTCTGGAATGATGCTGGAGGAGCTCCATCCAGTACTTTTGGGATCAGTTGGGGTGGTGATTCTCCAACATCATGACCTCACTATTGCTCTTGTCTAATCCTCACAGCAATGTTCCTCCTCCAAAATCTAGTAGAACGTCCTCTTCCCTGGACAGTAGAGACAGTTACTCCAACAGAAGCAGGATCAGCTCTTTTTAATGCCCTTCATTTCATTAAAAAAATATGAATGAGCAGGCGTCCCAATACTTTTGTCCTTAAAGTATACCATGGTGCTGTAGCTCAGTAACAATTGACCAAGTAGGTTCCAGGATTGGGCTCCTGCTTCGTGCTTCAGACCCGTCACTGATTTGGGGGTGGTGGGGGGCGGGGGGGTGCTCGTTCCAGCTCGAGTTCTCAGACCACATCATCCTCACTTGGTAATCGTCCCGGAGTGACCTCTGAATAACTCCCACACCCGGCCCTGCTCCGCGTTCCCACAGCCCGCTGAACCGCGGTGGATCTGCCGGCAGGAAATTCCTCCAGCCTTCAGTCAGCCACACTCGGACAGTGTCAGTGACTGTGTGTGTGCGTGTGTGAGTGTGAGTGAGAGGGGGTGCTCATTTCTGTAGCTGTCAGGTTGTGTTAGAGCTGATGGTGGACGTGGTGGGAGTAGTGCTGGAGATGTGGGCTGGGCTGATTGTTTTCGGACAGAATGGATGTTGCGGTCTAGTTTTAATGGATCGGGTATCAGCTATCCCAATCCAGCGGTCCAGCAGAATAAGGTGCTGTCACTATGATCAGAGGGTCGCCGGTTCGAATCCCGGTCATGCTGCTAGCCATCAGGGATATCAGGGATAGTGAATACGTATGGAGTGGTCAGTTGGTGATCCACATTTGGGAGGAAATGGGTGAAAAATCGTATGGGGGCGGCGTGAGGCTGTACGGGATGGGGGGGATGGGGGCAAAGTATGTACGGGATGGGGGGATGGGGGCAAAGTATGTACGGGATGGGGGGTTAGTACGTATGGAGTGGGTAATTGGTGTGGAATTGTACGGGGGGGTCATGAGTATGTATGGGATGGGGCGATGGGGAGAGAGAGTATGTACGGGATGGTGGGTTGGTACGTATGGAGTGGGTAATTGGCGAGGAACATTGGTGAGGAATTGTATGGGGGGGTGGGGCGCGCGAGTATGTATGGGATGGGGGATGGGAGGGCAGAGTATGTACGGGATGGGGGGGTTAGTACGTATGGGTTGGGAGGATTTATGGGCTGTTGGGGGTGAGTATATACAGGATGGGGGATGGGTGGGGCGCGAATATGTATGGGATGGGGGATGGGGAGGGAGAGAGTACTTACGGGATGGGGGCAGAGTATGTACGGGATGGGGGGGTTAGTACGTATGGGTTGGGAGGATTTATGGGATGTTGGGGGTGAGTACATACGGGATGGGGGGATGGGGGAGAGAGAGTACATTCGGGATGGGGGGTGGCCTGAGTACATACGGGGTGGGTACTTGCCTGGGGAGAAAATGGGTGAAAAATCTGATAAAATATATATATATAAAAAACAACAACACAGTGTTCAGAGCGCCACCTGATGTCCTCAAGACGCCAATAACGGACATTAATCCTCAGCAGAACGGACTTTCTCAGAAGTCTATATATATATATTATATAGTCTGCAGTGTGGATCGGATCGGATCGGTGGGCTATCTTGATTGGGACGTCTCTAATAATTGGTTTAGGTTATAAGAACTTTAATTTAGCTGCCACACAAAAACCTTGTATCTTATAAAAGACGTCTTTACAGGGGAATGAATTTGGTACGTTGGCTCTGATTCCAGCTATAAAACGTCAGAAGTCAAATGAATGCATTCCTGGAATTTGATATGATATTTTATTCCCTTTATTAAAGCTGTTTTGAGTGTACCGGGCTAAATTGGGCTGTAATGGATCATTAATATTTCACTGCTCGTTTACTGTCTCTCTCTGGCTGAGCTGGTGTGGCTGTTTAAGCTGAATTGGCCTGTAATGTATTTAGATATCGACTCTCTGATCTGTGGCTTAAGTCATCATTAAACACAAACTGATCAGCCAGAACATTAGTACCACCAGCCTAATATTGAGTAGGTCCCCCTTGTGCCACCACTGCAGATCTGACCATTCGAGGCATGTACTCCACAAGACCTCTGTTTGCTGGATGGCTAGAGCATATTTTCGTTGCTGGAGCATTTGCTGTCGGTTCAGATGCTTGCTGGCGGCTGGAGCGTTGGCTGGCGGCTGGAGCGTTGGCTGGCGGCTGGAGCGTTGGCTGGCGGCTGGAGCGTTGGCTGGCGGCTCGAGCGTTGGCTGGCGGCTGGAGCCTTCGCTTGCGCTGAAATCGCTATGTCCTGCTGTGGTATCTGGCTCCTGTAAGATGTGAGGTGGGTGGGACCTTCATAAGCATCACCTTTGGCACCCATGACCCTGGTACTGACCACTGCATACCACTGGAACACCCCACAAGACCTGCCTGCTGATGTTCTGGTGATGTTCTGACCCAGTCATTGTCTAGAACATCACGGTTTGGTTCTTGTCCAAGTGTCTCAGACACATTTTTCCTGCTTCAACCCCTCCATCACCTTCGAGAACCGACTGTTCAGCTGCTGTGTACTATGTAGATCCACCCCTTGACAGGACCCCCTGCAGATGAAGGTAATCAGCGTCACACTGCTAGTCAGTGGTGCTAATGTTATGGACTCTGTATGCTCTCTCAGCTCTACCCATCACTCCCCTCCTGGTTTAGCACACTCGCTAATGAAATGCTCTGGAAATGACAGAAGTGCTGACTGAGCCTAATTATCTACCGATAAAGCTCCCGACAGCCGCCGCTATGCTGCACAGCCGTTTGTGGTTCCTCTGAGCCTCAGGTCTGTATACTCCTGTCTGTCAGAAGTTTAGGAACACCTGGATTTGATGACTGTTTAAACACAAACGATCCAAACGCTTTTCTAATTTGGCAAATTAAAGGCTAATCAGACTCATTTACAGTATCACAGTCTCACACAGGCAGTCATTAGGGTCAGTATTGGTGGCTGTGTTCCGCTGGCTGTGTATTTCTTGTTGGCTGGAGTGTTGGTCTGTGAGTGGAGTGTTCGATGTTGGTGAGGTTGTTGGTCATTCGCTGTTTGCTGGAGCATTTGCTGGTGGCTGGAGCGTTCGCTGGTGCTTTGCTTGCTGACCTCTGGAGCGCTGGCTGGTGATTGGCGCATTCGCTGTTGGCTAGAGCGTTTTTCCGTTGCTGAAGCATTTGCTGTCGGTTCAGATGCTTGCTGGCGGCTGGAGCGTTCCCCCTGGCGGCTGGAGCGTTCCCCCTGGCGGCTGGAGCGTTCCCCCTGGCGGCTGGAGCGTTCCCCCTGGCAGCTGGAGCGTTTGCTGGTGCTGCACTCACTGTGGTTGCAGCGGTTGTTAGTGATTGGCTGTCGGCTGGAGCGCTACAGCAGTTTCTCTTTGCTGAAGCATTTGCTGGTGGCGAGGCGGTGTGCTGTGGGTTCGGATGCTCGCTGGTGGCTGGAGCGCTCGCTGGTGCCGCGTTTGGCATAGCTGGAGCGCTCGCTGGTGGCTGGAGCGCTCGCTGGTGGCTGGAGCGCTCGCTGGTGGCTGGAGCGCTCGCTGGTGCCGCGTTTGGCATGGCTGGAGCGTTCGCTGGTGGCTGGAGCGTTCGCTGGTGCTGCACTTGTCAGCTGGATCGCTAGAGCGTTTTCTCGTTGCTGAAGCATTTGCTGGTGGTTTGGATGTTTACTGGCGGCTGGAGCGTTCCCCCTGGCGGCTGGAGCGTTTGCTGGTGCTGCACTCACTGTGGTTGCAGCGGTTGTTGCGTTTGGCATAGCTGGAGCGCTCGCTGGTGGCTGGAGCATTTGCTGGTGGCTGGAGCGCTCGCTGGTGGCTGGAGCGTTTGCTGGTGGCTGGAGCGTTTGCTGGTGGCTGGAGCGCTCGCTGGTGGCTGGAGCGCTCGCTGGTGGCTGGAGCGCTCACTGGTGCCGTGTTTGGCATGGCTGGAGCGTTTACTGGTGGCTGGAGCGTTTGCTGGTGGCTGGAGCGCTCGCTGGTGGCTGGAGCGCTCACTGGTGCCGCGTTTGGCATGGCTGGAGCGTTTACTGGTGGCTGGAGCGTTCGCTGGTGCTGCACTTGTCAGCTGGATCGCTAGAGCGTTTTCTCGTTGCTGAAGCATTTGCTGGTGGTTTGGATGTTTACTGGTGGCTGGAGCGTTTGCTGGTCTCGAGGCGGTTTGCTGTAGGCTTGAATGCTTGCTGGCAGCTGGAGCGTCCGCTGGTGCTGTGCTTGCCGTGGCTGGAGCACTTGCTGGTGATTATAAGGGTTCGCTGTTGGTTAGAGCATTTTCTCATTGCTGAAGCATTTGCTGCTGGCGAGGGGGTTCGAATGCCTGCCACTTTATTGGAAACCCCTACCTCGTGTTTCCCCTAACCTTTGGCAGGCAGGGTGTATTTGCATGTTGCCATGGCAGCACCTTGCATTAGAATAAAAGAAGACTAGATTTAGAAATTAGGTCATGCCTTTTTGTGTGAGTCGTGATTCCCCCCCGGCTGTGAGTGGGGGTGTGTTGTGTGCCGGATGGGTCAGAAGGTGGCTGTCCGTATGATTACTCTTATTCCCGCAGGAGCGTGACGGCCAGCAGCTGTTTCCTCTGGAGGACAGGAAGAGGAAGCGGTGGTTGGTCATCCCTCAGGGATTCGCTCGTGTTGTCTGGGTGAATGGCGGGGCGGGCGCGGTGTCCAGCAGTCCGCTCTTTGTTCAGTGATTGGATTTGATTCCACAGTCCTCCGTTATTCTGGACAATGCAGGCTAAATGATTAGCATCTGAAAGGTCACTGTTAGCAGTCACTGTTTCCAACCGCACACAGATCCACTGCCCTGTGCTTCCACTCACTGGCCACTTTATTAGAAACACCTACTTTGTTCTTCCAAGTGACCAGTGAGCGTTATTAATTTTCACCCTAATGAGAGACTGTAGCTCCGCCTCCTCAGTGTATATCACAATACCTACATTTAGAGCGTTATTAATTATTATTCACCCTAATGAGAGACTGTAGCTCCGCCCCCTCAGTGTATATCACAATACCTACATTTAGAGCGTTATTAATATTCACCCTAATGAGAGACTGTAGCTCCGCCTCCTCAGTGTATATCACAATACCTACATTTAGAGTGTTATTAATTATTATTCACCCTAATGAGAGACTGTAGCTCCGCCTCCTCAGTGTATATCACAATACCTACATTTAGAGTGTTATTAATTATTATTCACCCTAATGAGACTGTAGCTCCACCTCCTCAGTGTATATAGCAATACCTACATTTAGAACCTTATTAATTATTATTCACCCTAATGAGAGACTGTAGCTCCGCCTCCTCAGTGTATATCACAATACCTACATTTAGAGCATTATTAATATTCACCCTAATGAGAGACTGTAGCTCCGCCTCCTCAGTGTATATAGCAATACCTACATTTAGAACCTTATTAATTATTATTCACCCTAATGAGAGACTTAAGCTCCGCCTCCTCAGTGTATATCACAATACCTACATTTAGAGCATTATTAATTATTATTCACCCTAATGAGAGACTGTAGCTCCGCCTCCTCAGTACATATCACAATACCTACATTTAGAGTGTTATTAATTATTATTCACCCTAATGAGAGACTGAGTGTGTCCAGTTTTTTCCTCTGTAACGCTTTTATCCACAGAAATGATGTGTGTTAGTCAGAGTCAGGCGCAGACGAGAGGAACAAAAAGACATTCAACCACACACACACACACACACACACACACACACACACACACAGATGAGAGAACTGTTTACTCTGAGCCTCTTTAGGTAACTGGCTCTGCCTCACTGCTCTCACACCAGCTGTGTCAGTGCTCTCTCGCTCTCTCTCATATTTGTTGTGTTTACCTCCTCCAGACTGATTCACACAGCAAACATCAGATCAGCCACACTGTGTCCAAATGTTTGTGGACACCCCTTCTAATAAATGCATTCTGCTACTTTAAGTTGCACAATAATTGCTGACACAGATGTGCAAATGCACACACAGCTTGTCTAGTCCCTGTAGAGAAGAAGTACTGCCAATAAAATAGGACTCTCTGCAGGAGCAGCTAACCAATATGACCCTATTGGCTCCATGCTGCCTAATAATACCAGGCGTGGGCTAGTAGAGGGGTATAAAGCCCCCCAGCAGCATTGAGGAGCTGTGGAGCAGTGGAAGAACTGTGTTCTCTGGAATGATGGTGGTGGAGCTCCATCCAGTACTTTTGGGTGGGATGAGGTGGGGTGACATCTGACCTCACTAATGCTCTTGTTGCTGAATGCAATCAAATCCTCACAGCAATGCTTCTTCTCCAAAATCTAGTAGAAAGTCTTCGTCTCTGGACAGTAGAGACAGTCACTCCAACAGAAGCAGGAGAAACTCTTTTTAATCGCCTTGATTTCAGAAGAAACAATGAATGAGCAGGTGTCCAAATACTTTTGTCCTTAATATGAATTTTCTTTTGTACGTAAGCTTTGCTTCGTAGCTCCAGTGTAGAACTGAAAAGGCACCAGCTATGTCCAACCATAACTGGTCAGCTGTTCGGGGGGGGGTCTTCTCTCGCCCGCGCTCTCTCTCTCTCTCCAGCACAGAGGCCCTGTGGTGTCTGATCGGCTGTGGTCACTCCGAGGGGAAATGCGCTGTCAGATTAGGAGATAAACAGGAAAGGGTTTTATGACTGATTAGCCGTTTTACAGCTGTTACCCAAACAGGCGTGTCGGAAGAGGTCAGCCTCGGAGAACACGGCACTGCCCACTGTGTGATTAGCGCTGGTGGTTTGGACTGTGACACTGAGAGGCACTGGAGTGCATTCATCCGAGTGGCTTCTCTCTCCTCCTGGCTTTCTGCTCCTGTGTGTGCAGTGATGCTGATCCAGTGTAACGGCGCTACAGACCTTTCTATAACACAATCCCTACATTTAGAGCGTTATTAATTATTATTCACCCTAATGAGAGACTGTAGCTCCGCCTCCTCAGTGTATATCACAATACCTACATTTAGAGCGTTATTAATTATTATTCACCCTAATGAGAGACTGTAGCTCCGCCTCCTCAGTGTATATCACAATACCTACATTTAGAGCGTTATTAATTATTATTCACCCTAATGAGAGACTGTAGCTCCGCCTCCTCAGTGTATATCACAATACCTACATTTAGAGCGTTATTAATTATTATTCACCCTAATGAGAGACTGTAGCTCCGCCTCCTCAGTGTATATCACAATACCTACATTTAGAGCGTTATTAATTATTATTCACCCTAATGAGAGACTGTAGCTCCGCCTCCTCAGTGTATATCACAATACCTACATTTAGAGCGTTATTAATTATTATTTACCCTAATGAGAGACTGTAGCTCCGCCTCCTCAGTGTATATCACAATACCTACATTTAGAGCGTTATTAATTATTATTCACCCTAATGAGAGACTGTAGCTCCACCCCCTCAGTGTATATCACAATACGTACATTTAGAGCGTTATTAATATTCACCCTAATGAGAGACTGTAGCTCCGCCTCCTCAGTGTATATCACAATACCTACATTTACAGCGTTATTATTATTCACCCTAATGAGAGACTGTAGCTCCGCCTCCTCAGTGTATATCACTACCTACATTTAGAGCGTTATGAATATTCACCCTAATGAGTGACTGTAGCTCCGCCTCCTCAGTGTATATCACAATACCTACATTTAGAGCGTTATTAATTAATATTCACCCTAATGAGATACTGTAGCTCCTCCTCCTCAGTGTATATCACAATACCTACATTTAGAGCGTTATTAATTATTATTCACCCTAATGAGAGACTGTAGCTCCGCCTCCTCAGTGTATATCACAATACCTACATGTAGAGCGTTAGTAATTATTATTCACTCTGAGTGTAGCTCCGCCTCCTCAGTGTATATCACAATACCTACATTTAGAGCGTTATTAATATTCACCCTAATGAGACTGTAGCTCTACCCCCTCAGTGTATATCACAATACCTACATTTAGAGCGTTATTAATATTCACCCTAATGAGAGACTGTAGCTCCTCCTCCTCAGTGTATATCACAATACCTACATTTAGAGCGTTATTATTATTCACCCTAATGAGAGACTGTAGCTCCGCCTCCTCAGTGTACAGTGAGTCCAAGAAGTATTTGATCCCTTGCTGATTTTCTTCGTTGGCCCACTAATAAAGACATGATCATTCTATACTTTTAATGGTAGATGTATTCTTACATGGAGAGACAGAATATTAAAAAGAAAATCCAGAAAATAAATCTAAGGAATATATATTAATTGATTTGTATTTCATGGAGTGAAATAAGTATTTGATCCCTTAGTATTCATTAGCAGTTCTGGCTTTTACAGACCAGTTAGACACTCCCAATCAACTTGTTACCTGACCTGAAGCCACCTGTTCTCACTAATCACTTGTGTGAAAAACACCTGTCCACAGAATCAGACAGATCACACAGATTTCAAGTCTCCAACATGGGTAAAACCAAAGAGCTGTCACAGGACCTCAGAGTCAGAATTGTTGACCTTCACAAAGCTGGAATGGGCTACAAAAAGATTAGTAAGGTGTTGGATGTGAAAGTAACAACTATTGGTGCAATTATCAGAAAGTTTAAAGAGTATAACATGACAATCAACAGACCTCGGCCCGGTGCTCCAAAGAAGATTTCGCCTCGTGGGGTGGCAATGATGCTGAGAACAGTCAGAAATCGTCCTGCAACCACTCGGCAGGAGTTAGCAAATGACCTGAAGGCAGCTGGGACCACAGTTTGCAAGGAAACAATTGGCAACACTTTGCGCAACAATGGATTCACATCCTGCAGTGCCCGAAAGGTACCCCTGCTGAAGAGAGCACATGTGGAGGCGCGCCTCAAGTATGCCAATGATCATTTGAAAGATGAACCAAGTTATTGGGAGAAGGTTTTGTGGTCAGACGAGACCAAAATTGAACTTTTTGGCCTCAACTCCACCCGCCATGTGTGGAGGAAGAAAAATGCTGCCTATGACCCCAAGAACACTGTGCCCACCGTCAAGCATGGAGGTGGAAGCATAATGTTTTGGGGGTGTTTCTCTGCCAAGGGTACAGGGCTACTTCACCGCATCACTGGGAAGATGGATGGAGCCATGTACCGCACAATCCTGAGGGACAACCTCCTCCCCTCTGCCAGGGATCTGAAAATGGGCCGTGGTTGGGTCTTCCAACATGATAACGACCCTAAACATACAGCAAAGGCAACAAAGGATTGGCTCAAGAAAAATCACATTAAGGTCATGGAGTGGCCCAGCCAGTCGCCAGACCTCAATCCGATCGAAAATCTATGGAGGGAGCTGAAGGTCAGAGTTGCCAAGCGACAGCCCACCAACCTTCATGATTTAGAGAGGATCTGCAAAGAAGAGTGGGCCAAAATTCCCCCTGGTGTGTGTGCTAAACTTGTG
The DNA here is from genome assembly GCF_030463535.1 of Salminus brasiliensis. Lineage (NCBI taxonomy): Eukaryota > Metazoa > Chordata > Actinopteri > Characiformes > Bryconidae > Salminus > Salminus brasiliensis. The sequence goes on along the minus strand of NC_132899.1, from coordinate 3,072,359 downwards.
GTTAACTACAACAAACGTCTCACCGCTGTGCTTGCAAACAAAGGCTTTGCCACTAAGTATTGAGTGTGTTTGGCAAGAGGGATCAAATACTTATTTTCCTCATTGAAATACAAATTAATTAAAATATATTCTTTAAAATTATATTCTGGATTTTTGTCTTGATATTCTGTCTCTCCATGTTAGAATATATCTACCATTAAAAGTGCAGAAGGATAGTGTCTTTATTAGTGGGCAAACAAAGAAAATCAGCAAGGGATCAAATACTTCTTGGACTCACTGTATATCACTACCTACATTTAGAGCGTTATGAATATTCACCCTAATGAGTGACTGTAGCTCCGCCTCCTCAGTGTATATCACAATACCTACATTTAGAGCGTTATTAATTAATATTCACCCTAATGAGAGACTGTAGCTCCTCCTCCTCAGTGTATATCACAATATCTACATTTAGAGCGTTATTAATTATTATTCACCCTAATGAGAGACTGTAGCTCCGCCTCCTCAGTGTATATCACAATACCTACATGTAGAGCGTTAGTAATTATTATTCACTCTAATGAGTGTAGCTCCGCCTCCTCAGTGTATATCACAATACCTACATTTAGAGCGTTATTAATATTCACCCTAATGAGACTGTAGCTCCGCCTCCTCAGTGTATATCACAATACCTACATTTAGAGCGTTATTAATATTCACCCTAATGAGAGACTGTAGCTCCGCCTCCTCAGTGTATATCACAATACCTACATTTAGAGCGTTATTTATTATTCACCCTAATGAGACTGTAGCTCCGCCTCCTCAGTGTATATCACAATACCTACATTTAGAGCGTTATTAATATTCACCCTAATGAGACTGTAGCTCCGCCTCCTCAGTGTATATCACAATACCTACATTTAGAGCGTTATTAATATTCACCCTAATGAGAGACTGTAGCTCCGCCTCCTCAGTGTATATCACAATACCTACATTTAGAGCGTTATTAATATTCACCCTAATGAGAGACTGTAGCTCCGCCTCCTCAGTGAATATCACAATACCTACATTTAGAGCGTTATTAATTATTATTCACCCTAATGAGAGACTTTAGCTCCTCCTCCTCAGTGTATATCACAATACCTACATTTAGAGCGTTATTAATTATTATTTACCCTAATGAGAGACTGTAGCTCCGCCTCCTCAGTGTATATCACAATACCTACATTTAGAGCGTTATTAATTATTATTCACCCTAATGAGAGACTGTAGCTCCACCCCCTCAGTGTATATCACAATACCTACATTTAGAGCGTTATTAATTATTATTCACCCTAATGAGAGACTGTAGCTCCACCTCCTCAGTGTATATCACAATACCTACATTTAGAGCGTTATTAATTATTATTCACCCTAATGAGAGACTGTAGCTCCACCCCCTCAGTGTATATCACAATACGTACATTTAGAGGGTTATTAATATTCACCCTAATGAGAGACTGTAGCTCCGCCTCCTCAGTGTATATCACAATACCTACATTTACAGCGTTATTATTATTCACCCTAATGAGAGACTGTAGCTCCGCCTCCTCAGTGTATATCACTACCTACATTTAGAGCGTTATGAATATTCACCCTAATGAGTGACTGTAGCTCCGCCTCCTCAGTGTATATCACAATACCTACATTTAGAGCGTTATTAATTAATATTCACCCTAATGAGAGACTGTAGCTCCTCCTCCTCAGTGTATATCACAATACCTACATTTAGAGCGTTATTAATTATTATTCACCCTAATGAGAGACTGTAGCTCCGCCTCCTCAGTGTATATCACAATACCTACATGTAGAGCGTTAGTAATTATTATTCACTCTGAGTGTAGCTCCGCCTCCTCAGTGTATATCACAATACCTACATTTAGAGCGTTATTAATATTCACCCTAATGAGACTGTAGCTCCGCCTCCTCAGTGTATATCACAATACCTACATTTAGAGCGTTATTAATTATTAGTCACCCTAATGAGACTGTAGCTCTACCCCCTCAGTGTATATCACAATACCTACATTTAGAGCGTTATTAATATTCACCCTAATGAGAGACTGTAGCTCCTCCTCCTCAGTGTATATCACAATACCTACATTTAGAGCGTTATTAATATTCACCCTAATGAGAGACTGTAGCTCCGCCTCCTCAGTGTATATCACTACCTACATTTAGAGCGTTATGAATATTCACCCTAATGAGTGACTGTAGCTCCGCCTCCTCAGTGTATATCACAATACCTACATTTAGAGTGTTATTAATTATTATTCACCCTAATGAGAGACTGTAGCTCCTCCTCCTCAGTGTATATCACAATACCTACATTTAGAGCGTTATTAATATTCACCCTAATGAGACTGTAGCTCCGCCTCCTCAGTGTATATCACAATACCTACATTTAGAGCGTTATTAATATTCACCCTAATGAGAGACTGTAGCTCCGCCTCCTCAGTGTATATCACAATACCTACATTTAGAGCGTTATTTATTATTCACCCTAATGAGACTGTAGCTCCTCCTCCTCAGTGTATATCACAATACCTACATTTAGAGCGTTATTAATATTCACCCTAATGAGACTGTAGCTCCGCCTCCTCAGTGTATATCACACTACCTACATTTAGAGCGTTATTAATTATTATTCACCCTAATGAGAGACTGTAGCTCTACCCCCTCAGTGTATATCACAATACCTACATTTAGAGCGTTATTAATATTCACCCTAATGAGACTGTAGCTCCGCCTCCTCAGTGTATATCACACTACCTACATTTAGAGCGTTATTAATTATTATTCACCCTAATGAGACTGTAGCTCTACCCCCTCAGTGTATATCACAATACCTACATTTAGAGTGTTATTAATATTCACCCTAATGAGAGACTGTAGCTCCGCCTCCTCAGTGTATATCACAATACCTACATTTACAGCGTTATTAATTATAATTCACCCTAATAAGAGACTGTAGCTCCGCCTCCTCAGTGTATATCACAATACCTACATGTAGAGCGTTATTAATTATAATTCACCCTGAGAGACTGTAGCTCCGCCTCCTCAGTGTATATCACAATACCTACATGTAGAGCGTTAGTAATTATTATTCACCCTAATGAGAGACTGTAGCTCCGCCTCCTCAGTGTATATCACAATACCTACATTTAGAACGTTATTAATTATTATTCACCCTAATTCAGTAGTAAAAGAACTCCGGCGTCGGAGGCTGATGTTTTGTGGTCTTTGAGGCGTGGTAGGAGATCACACCATCTAATCTAATTCAGGCGAGATCTTATCACGTCGTCTCCTCGAGAGTGGCGTGGGAAACATATGTCTGAGGTGTCTGGCAGTTCACCGCGGGCTTGGGCGGCAGACGCCTGTCTGAACACATCCGCCTGTTTACGGAGTTTGTGTTTTCGGTTGGTGCTGTGTACCGTAGCCAGTAGCGTGCCGCTCTAGGCGTAATATGACTGTAATGGCTTGTAGTTCATGCCGAGGGAACCCGGTTTCTGCTAAACTCGGTCAGACCCCCTGGGTCTTTACTCGCAGACAGCGCTGGCTGAGGGGGAGATGGTGGGCTGCAGAAGATTGCAGCTCCGGGTCAAATTTAAAAAGTTGGTGAATGAGCAAAGTGGTAAGAGCTCAGGAGCTCTGCAAGAAGGGTTCTACATAGTGCAGGGTTCTTTGACTCCATATATATCTAGAACCATCTACAAAAAACATTTTCTACCAATCTGAAGAACCCAAACCTGGTGAAGAACCGTTTATGCATCGTGGTTCTGTGTAGAACCATCATCTTTCTTGTAGAGCCTTTTTCAGGCGTGTACTCTGCCTACTAGCACGGTTCTCCGCCCTCAGAGCCCGCATATGGAGATCATGCAGGTCTGTACTCTCGAACTCGCTCTCCTTCCTCGGAATTCAGACACCGCTTTCAGTGCAAGTCCGGACCTGCTCTCCTCGACCCGAGCTCCCCCTTTGGATTCGGGTTTCAGAATGTGGAGAGCAGCCTCTGGAAATCTGCCTGTCCTGATTGGTTCATCCGCAGGGGCAGATATTCCTCCAGTCCGCGGCCGCCCGAGCCTCCTGATAAGAGAGCCGTGAGAGTTATGATCAATACCTCATCGTTTCTTCGGAAAGCTGTTACTTTAACGCAGCTAACTTTAGCATTATACCCTAGCGATGCTCTAACTGTAGCGTTATACTGTAGCGATACTGCAGGTTTTTTCGTTACTAACTTTAGCGATATACTCTAGCAATGCTCAAATTTTTCTTACTTTAGTGCTACTCTAACTTCAGCGCTATAATCTAGCGATACTGCAGCTTTTCCGCTACTAACTTTAGCGTTACTAACTTTAGCGTTATACTGTAACGATACTGCAGCTTTTCCGTTACTAACTTTAGCGTTACTAACTTTAGCGTTATACTGTAACGATACTGCAGCTTTTCCGTTACTAACTTTAGCGTTACTAACTTTAGCGTTATACTGTAACGATACTGCAGCTTTTCCGTTACTAACTTTAGCGTTACTAACTTTAGCGTTATACTGTAGCGATACTGCAGCTTTTCCGTTACTAACTTTAGCGTTACTAACTTTAGCGTTATACTGTAGCGATACTGCAGCTTTTCCGTCACTAACTTTAGCGTTACTAACTTTAGCGTTATACTGTAACGATACTGCAGCTTTTCCGTTACTAACTTTAGCGTTACTAACTTTAGCGTTATACTGTAACGATACTGCAGCTTTTCCGTTACTAACTTTAGCGTTACTAACTTTAGCGTTATACTGTAGCGATACTGCAGCTTTTCCGTTACTAACTTTAGCGTTACTAACTTTAGCGTTATACTGTAGCGATACTACAGCTTTTCCGTTACTAACTTTAGCGTTACTAACTTTAGCGTTATACTGTAGCGATACTGCAGCTTTTCCGTCACTAACTTTAGCGTTACTAACTTTAGCGTTATACTGTAGCGATACTGCAGCTTTTCCGTTACTAACTTTAGCGTTACTAACTTTAGCGTTATACTGTAGCGATACTGCAGCTTTTCCGTTACTAACTTTAGCGTTACTAACTTTAGCGTTATACTGTAGCGATACTGCAGCTTTTCCGTTACTAACTTTAGCGTTACTAACTTTAGCGTTATACTGTAGCGATACTGCAGCTTTTCCGTTACTAACTTTAGCGTTACTAACTTTAGCGTTATACTGTAGCGATACTGCAGCTTTTCCGTTACTAACTTTAGCGTTACTAACTTTAGCGTTATACTGTAGCGATACTGCAGCTTTTCCGTTACTAACTTTAGCGTTACTAACTTTAGCGTTATACTGTAGCGATACTGCAGCTTTTCCTCTACTAACTTTAGCGTTATACTGTAGCGATACTGCAGCTTTTCCTCTACTAACTTTAGCGTTATATTGTAGTGATACTGCAGCTTTTCCGTTACTAACTTTAGCGTTACTAACTTTAGCGTTATACTGTAGCGATACTGCAGCTTTTCCTCTACTAACTTTAGCGTTATACTGTAGCGATACTGCAGCTTTTCCGCTACTAACTTTAGCGTTACTAACTTTAGCGTTATACTGTAGCGATACTGCAGCTTTTCCGCTACTAACTTTAGCGTTATACTGTAGCGATGCTGCAGCTTTTCCTCTACTAACTTTAGCGTTATATTGTAGTGATACTGCAGCTTTTCCGTTACTAACTTTAGCGTTACTAACTTTAGCGTTATACTGTAACGATACTGCAGCTTTTCCGCTACTAACTTTAGCGTTACTAACTTTAGCGTTATACTGTAGCGATGCTGCAGCTTTTCCTCTACTAACTTTAGCGTTATTCTGTAGCGATACTGCAGCTTTTCCGTTACTAACTTTAGCGTTACTAACTTTAGCGTTATACTGTAACGATACTGCAGCTTTTCCGCTACTAACTTTAGCGTTACTAACTTTAGCGTTATACTGTAGCGATACTGCAGCTTTTCCGTTACTAACTTTAGCGTTATACTGTAGCAATACTGCAGCTTTTCCGTTACTAACTTTAGCGTTACTAACTTTAGCGTTATACTGTAGCGATACTGCAGCTTTTCCTCTACTAACTTTAGCGTTATACTATAGCGATACTGCAGCTTTTCCTCTACTAACTTTAGCGTTATATTGTAGTGATACTGCAGCTTTTCCGTTACTAACTTTAGCGTTACTAACTTTAGCGTTATACTGTAGCGATACTGCAGCTTTTCCTCTACTAACTTTAGCGTTATACTGTAGCGATACTGCAGCTTTTCCGCTACTAACTTTAGCGTTACTAACTTTAGCGTTATACTGTAGCGATACTGCAGCTTTTCCGCTACTAACTTTAGCGTTACTAACTTTAGCGTTACTAACTTTAGCGTTATATTGTAGCGATACTGCAGCTTTTCCGCTACTAACTTTAGCGTTACTAACTTTAGCGTTATACTGTAGCGATACTGCAGCTTTTCCGCTACTAACTTTAGCGTTACTAACTTTAGCGTTACTAACTTTAGCGTTATATTGTAGCGATACTGCAGCTTTTCCGTTACTAACTTTAGCGTTACTAACTTTAGCGTTACTAACTTTAGCGTTATATTGTAGCGATACTGCAGCTTTTCCGCTACTAACTTTAGCGTTACTAACTTTAGCGTTACTAACTTTAGCGTTATACTGTAGCGATACTGCAGCTTTTCCGTTACTAACTTTAGCGTTACTAACTTTAGCGTTACTAACTTTAGCGTTATATTGTAGCGATACTGCAGCTTTTCCGTTACTAACTTTAGCGTTACTAACTTTAGCGTTACTAACTTTAGCGTTATATTGTAGCGATACTGCAGCTTTTCCGCTACTAACTTTAGCGTTACTAACTTTAGCGTTACTAACTTTAGCGTTATATTGTAGCGATACTGCAGCTTTTCCGTTACTAACTTTAGCGTTACTAACTTTAGCGTTACTAACTTTAGCGTTATATTGTAGCGATACTGCAGCTTTTCCGTTACTAACGTTTTTCTACTAACTTTAGAAAACTAGCCTCTCTCTCTTTCCCTCTCGCGCTTCGTCTTTCTCTCTCGCTCACTCGCCCGCTCACTCTCTCTCTCTCTGGCTGCGTTAGTGTTGAATGTTCATTAGGTGTCTGAAGGCTGAGCTACAGGAGGAGAGAGAGAGTGTTTGGGGGAGGGGAGAGGGGTCTGCCCAGGGGGGTCCTGGGAGGAATTATTAGACAGACATGGTGGTGGTGGGGGGGGGGTGCTTGTTTTTAGAGAATGGGGGGATGTGCTGTGTGTGTGTGTGTGTGTGTGTGTGTGTGTGTGGTTATTGATGTGTTGGTGCTAAATAGCCTGAGGAGTAATGCCGTTGGCATGGCAATGGGGGGTGTGGTGGAGTGTTCATGCTTTTGGTTAGGGACAAGACAAAGAAAGTAGTCTCTCTCTCTCTCTCTCTCTCTCTCTCTCTCTCTCTCCTCACACACAGGCCATTGCTATAGCAACCTCCAGGTTGGGAGACTGGCAAGGAGAGAATGAGAGAGAGAGATGTTGAAGAAGGGGGGAGAGAGAACTGGAACAGATAGAGGTGAAAGATGGAGAGACAAAGGTGAGCAAGAGAGAGAGGGTAAGAAAAGGTGAAGGGGAGATGGAGAGCGAACGGGAGCAGGTGGAGGATGATGGGTGGAGAAACAAAGGTGAGGGAGAACGAGAAGGAGTGGGGAGAGAGAGAGAGAACGAAAGGTGGAGAAGAAAGAAGAAGGAGGAAGGAGAGATGAGGGGAGAGGGCGAGCGAACAGGAGCAGATAAGAGGACGAAGGATGAGCGAGAGAGAGAGAACCAAACAAAGGAGAGAATAAGGGCGAGAACAGGAGCAGAGAGAGAGAGAGAGAGAGGGAGGGTGAGGGAGAATGAAAACAGTGAGGAAAAGAGCAAGAGAGGGAGATGGACAGTGAGACGGTGAGGGAGGTAAGAGAGTAACAAAAAGGGGGGGGCAAGAGAGGCGACGGAGAGAGAGGGGAGGGGGAGGGAGAGACAGAGGGAGGAGAGAGAGAGAGAGAGAGAGAGAGAGAGAGAGAGAGAGAGAGAGAGAAGGGGGGAGAGAGAGAGAGAGAGAGAGAGAGAGAGAGAGAGAGAAGGGGGGAGAGAGAGAGAGAGAGAGAGAGAGAGAGAGAAAGAAAGAGGGAGAAGTGGAGAGAGGGAGAGAGAGAGAGGGAGAAGGGGAGAGAGAGAGAGGGAGGAGAGAGAGAGAGAGAGAAAGAGAGAGAGAGAGAGAAAGAGAGAGGGAGAAGGAGAGAGAGAGAGGGAGAAGGAGAGAGCGAGAGAGAGAGAGAGAGAGAGAGAGAGAAGGGGGGAGAGAGAGAGAGAGAGAGAGAGAGAGAGAGAGAGAGAGAGAGGGAGAAGGGGAAGGGGAGAGAGAGGGAGGGGAGAGAGAGAGAGAAAGAAAGAGGGAGAAGTGGAGAGAGAGAGAGAGAGAGGGAGAAGGGGAGAGAGAGAGAGAGAGAGAGAGAGAGAGAAAGAAAGAGGGAGAGGGAGAAGGAGAGAGAGAGAGGGAGAAGGAGAGAGCGAGAGAGAGAGAGAAAGAAAGAGGGAGAAAGAAAGAGGGAGAAGGGGAGAGAGAGAGAGAGGGAGAAAGAAAGAAAGAGGGAGAAAGAAAGAGGGAGAAGGGGAGAGAGAGAGAGAGGGAGAAAGAAAGAAAGAGGGAGAAAGAAAGAGGGAGAAGGGGAGAGAGAGAGAGAGGGAGAAAGAAAGAAAGAGAGAGAGAGAGAGATTAAATCTGTAAAGAGATTTTGGAGAGCAAGGCCGAATTTGCAAACCACTACAACTGTGTGTGTTTATGAGAGAAACTTCCCTCCGGCCTCCTCCTGACCCAGCTAACTAACACACTCACACACACAAACACACACGTGTGTGTGGTATAATGCTGGGCTGTAATAATTACACAGCATGAATAATAACACAGCTGGATCTCGCAGCACAGCAGCCAACTGCTCTTCATCAGCTATCATATGGACAGATCTGATCGTGAATGTGTGATCACACACACACACACACACACACACACACAACCTAGAAAATCAGCTCGTGTTATAAATAAATAATCCCAATATTCATTATTGGCAAAAACCTATATTAAAAATCCCAGAGGACACACACCATATGTCCAAATACTTGTGGACACCCCTTCTAATGAATACATTATACAGCTTCTTTCTTTCGCCTTGCAACCATTGCTGTAACGGTTGCTGAAGCTTATCTAGTCCCTGTAGAGAAGCGCTGGTGGTGAGCACCCAACATCCTGACCTCACCAACGCTCTTGTGGCTGAATGCAATCTAATCCTCACAGCAATGCTCCTCTAGAAATCTAGTAGAAAGCCTTGTTCCCTGGACAGTAGAGACCGTTACTCCAACATAAGCTGGATAAACTCTGTTTTTTTTTTATAAGAAACAATGAATGAGCAGGTGTCCCAATACTTTTGTCCATATAGTGTGAATGTCCTCGCTCTCTCTGGGTGGGTTGAACGGTCCTCCCTCTCCACCCATTTCTCACCACTCCAGCAGCGTGCACCCACCTAGGCATCCAGCCAGCCTGCTCGGAGGCCTGTGCCAGCCAGCATCACAGTGGTAGTGATGGGGGGGGGGCGGAGAGCGCCATCTACCCAGCCAGAGAGATGGAGGGAGAAGATGAGCTGAGTTGATAAGGGGGGGGTCAGGCTGCTCTGACAGAACAAAGGAAAGCACACACACACACACACACACACACACACACACACACACACACACACACACACACACTGAGCTCGACTGGACTGTCAAAAAGGTCCGATCTGAGCACCAAGGTTTTACGTGCTCTGTAAAGAAACCTGATTGGGCTCCCCCTACAGGTGCGGAGTGTAATTCACTTTTCCACCACTGCAGTAAATACAAATCACGCTTTAAGCGCCCCCTCATGGACAGACAGCTGTACACATGCATTTCTGGACAAGCTGAGAGTTGCAGATGCTTGATCTGAAGGTGGAGCAGCATGTGGGC